>NC_056726.1:950039278-950300310 GCF_019279795.1 Protopterus annectens
TCAGATTATATGAAATATATTTGGATAAGACATGCTTAATCCTCATATTTCTATTGCTTTGATTCCATAAATATTTCTTCTCAGTATATCCAGCATAGTTTTAAATTAGGTCACCTCTAATTCTACTTTCATATTCTGCAAACGTGTCCCATTCTCCCTATGTCCTCACATGAACTATGTGTCTCATTTTGAACCCTTGGACAGAGTGCCTTCAATAACTATTTACTCCAAACTACTATTCCAGCTTGAATCAATTGTGACAGTTCCAGAAATCTCAACAAAGAAATCTACATGAATGCATTTGAATGCATTAAGCACTATAATTGTATTCCTCCATTTCCAATGGCTCGTAGAAATATTGCAAGATCTATAAAAGCTTCTTCTGAAAGCTATTACTCATGTCTGCTGTTCTCGTAGTACAGTTCTTTTGAACTTTCTCAGTTTTAGCTGTACATCCCCCATAGGTTAGCGATCCATCCTGTAACTCCTGCCTTCAGTTGTGGTTTAATGTGAGTATTGCACATGCAATAAGGTCATAGGATCATAGGAAATTACTATCTCCTCAATTCATGATTTTGTAAGCTTCATTCCACATATTCCACAGATTCTTTGTGTTATGTCACTACTTTGTGGCTCAACAAGTCACACACTTACATTTGGTGTTAGAGGATCAGATGGGTGTGTGTTGTATTCCAACTGAACTCCCATCTGATGGGATTCATTTTCTATTACATACACTACAGTGCAACATTAGGAGATACTACACTCTGGAGTGTGTCATCTTTTGGCTGACAAGTTAAACCGAGGTTCTAACTGCCTGAGTTGGTGGTAACTCAAGTGGACGTAAGAGATCCCTTGGCATTTATTGGAAAGAGAAGGCAAATTTGTCTGGTCAAGTGCTCAAATTTCCCCTAGTTAGTATAAATACCACTTTGGGTCTACCCTGAAAGAAGGTCACTGGCCTAGTGGGACTAACCCAGTCAACAAAGAATAAATAAATACAATTCAGTTTGCTGTTCTCTTTATGTTAAAGACCCCTGTAACCTCATTCATTTTAAACCATTATTCCCATGCCTCATGAAGTTCCTGTATTTCTGTTTTCCATTCAAAAATGCATACTTTTGAAAAATGCATGTTTTTTTTACATTTCAAATTAATTTGTGCCACAGTATATCATCTATTAAGTAGTCATTTGACTGCTATAATTTGATCACATCTTAGTCATTATAACAATTACCTGATTTACAACCTCTTATGTCACTCAGGTTCACTAAACTTAAAATTCCCCATGACCCATGTATGTGCTGAACAACAGTGACCCTACAATCAAACCATGCAATATTCACTTAGAACAGTACCCAGTCTAACTCTACATCTTTACTCTATAAGAAAAGAAGCTCCTTATTCACTTTATGAGTTATTTGTATTTTTTCCAAACATGTTATTAATTAATCTATTACTTTTCCTCCTAAACTTTATTAAGACCTAGTAACACCATGGACACATTTAAGACCCCTTTCTGTAATTAACCAGTTATAAGGGGATAATGTACTTGTCATGTAGGATATATCCCCAGAGAATCTGTATTGTTTAAGTACCTCATATCTTATAATATTGGTTTTAACACTTTTTTCCTAATCATGGATGCTTCACTTAATAACATAATCAGTCTATGTCTGTCAGTACTTTTTATTCTCATTCATATAAATGGGAACAATATCACTTTCCTTCAACCATGATGTGACACTTTGCTCAAATAATGAGAAATAGAATTGTTTCTGTAACAGTTCCTTTAGATTTTAATATACCAGTTCATTGATAATATCGTACCTTGGTTCTCCTAGCACACATCAGCTTCCATTAGTGTAAGATATATTATCACTAAGACTCAAGCATTAATCTGTAAAATCATTTAACCAAAATCTGATATGATTTAGCAACCTTCAGATTCACTCTTTACACTTCAAGCTATTATTAGACCTAACCCTTTAATCACTGTAGAAAAAAAAACAGTGTTCACTTACTTATTTTATTCACAAGTTGGTGAAGTCATGTCCTTTTATTCATCCAGCCATTCTTCATCAGTCTATGGGGTATTTCTGTCTTCCTGCTCTGATTCCTCCTATTGGTAGCTTCTGTGCTGATATGAGCAAGTACCAGCATAGCCAGCTCGAGTTTTGTAAAGAATGATATGTCCTTTAAATATCAAACTGATTTATACAAGATGTTTGGGTTACAAATGTATTACAACGGTATGTCATTTGTATATCAAACTGATTTGTACAGATGTTTGCACAGAAAATGTATTGGTAAGGTTTGCTTTTGTTAAAATGTATCAACAGTGCACCCTGCTGAATGAAAAGAAATGTACATGTATTATTGCGAATTAAATGTATATGTTTTAATAGAGGATACTGGCACAGCAGAGGTTAACCAGCTAACTTACTTTAAGAAAAATAAGGGAAATGTAAATAATCTATTAGACCATTAAAACATAACCCCACAATGCTGAATAGAGCCAGTGACTCTGGGTCTGGGAAAAAGCCTTTGTTCTTTAGCTCAGTGAAAAGAGGGGAGGCCCCAGGCACTGTCATAAATATTTGGATGTGTATTGTGGCCGTCTGTGCTAAATTTCTGTCTCAGCTTCAAAGGGGAATACTTTGATGAGGTCATTCTGCTATCCATCTTGGAAATTATATTTTAGATATTAAAAATAGAAATCTCAGAGTACTGAGTATTCTGTTTGGGAAGCCTAACTAGGATGACCCTCACCCACAGCATCTTGCCTTGAGGTCATAAGTAATTTAACTAGGGAACAGTAAAATTCTCTTAGAATCAATCAAAAATATAGTGAAACTTATTTCACAGAGTATGAGTCTTTGTATGAGTATTTGTATGAGTCTGTCCATCAATGTTAATTTCAATATTTTCTGTGATCTGAACTCTGTGGTTTACTGTAAATATATATTCAGTATTTTCATGTTCTTGTATTATTATTATTATTATATATATTTACATTTTATGGGCGGCCACGGTGGTGCAGTGGTTAGCATTGCCGCCTCACAGCAAGAGGTTCTCCGGTTCGATCCTCGGCTGGGGTGCTTTCTGTGCGGAGTCTGCATGTCCTCCCTGTGGTCGCGTGGGTTTCCTCCGGGTGCTCCGGTTTCCTCCCACATCCCAAAGACATGCTGCAGGTGGATTGGATACTCTAAATTGGCCCTAGGTGTGCGTGTGAGTGTGCCTTCTGTGGAAGGTTGGGCGCCGGGCTGGCAACTCGACACCGTAAAACTCCACTGCCAATCAATGTGCGGACAAGGTGATCCGCTGTGGCGACCCCTAACCGGGAAAAAGCTGAAAGAAGAAGAAGAAGGTATATATTTACATTTTATGGGGCTTGTCCTTGTAGAAAGTATCTAATCTTTGAGAGTACTTATATTTATTTGGTGACACTGTGTGGGTCTCTCCAGAAGGCCTAGCAGTCTTGGTGAACTACTACCATTTGTATTAGTATTAATATTACACAGTATAATTGGACACTCTTTGTTAAGGGCCTTAGAGTAGTTGATTGTGGAGTGTCTGGTGGCATTGATAACTACCTTATAGTCTGGGCAGAAGGGGGCATAGCTTGTAAACTTGTGCCAGCCTTTCCCAGGTGTGTGTGTGTGTGTGTGTGTGTGTGTGTGTGTGTGTGTGTGTGTGTGTGTGTGTGTGTGTGTGTGTATGTGTGTGTGTGTATGTGTGTGTGTGTCAGCTACTTAGGGCAGAGACACATGAAGCACTGGGTGTACAGAGAGGGTGCTGGAGGACTTGGCTTGGACACTCAGCTGACGACCTAACCCTACAGCTGTACCAGTGAGAAGTCTTATTGGGGACCTGGAGGAAAACACATATAGAGACATCCAGACCCCGGGCTGAGTGTGTTCCCTGTGTGCTCTTAAGGGAAATTGTACTTGATGCAGAGAAGTCTGCATCTGGAAATACTGAGTGTATCCATTTCTATTCCAAGTGCATGTCTCTGTCTAGTGTCAGTGGTGAGGATTCAGGCTCCTTGATTACTGGGCTAGCGTGGGATGACACATATTGGTGGCCATCACATATTGGTAACAGTAGTGGGCATCACATATCGGTTGGCAGTGGTCTGACCATCACATGCTGACATACAGGTAAGCTTTGGTGTGGATATTGAATTTCTGTAGCCTGTAAGCAGTTGTCACTAAACAAAGGTGCACTCTCAGTAGCCACATGGTAGACATTCAGAGTTTCATATCACAATAGTTTTATTTATATACCTTTTGGTAGCTTAGTTAGTCAGGGAGAACAGGCAAGGATGTCAGCAGAGGATTATGGCAAGCTGACAAGGAACCAGTTGGCTGACATTTGGCAAGCCAAGGAACTGGTGCATGCCAACCTGACTAAAGTGGAAATCATGGCAGCCTTAATCACAGCTGCATCACAGACCAACAACCAGGAAGACAATCAGACTGGCCTTGTAGATGTACAGCTCTCAGAAACAGGACAGTTCAACTTTTCCTCAGATGACTTAAAAATCCATCTGGAGTTAAGGAGACTTGAACTAGAGTCCAAACATTTGGAATTAGACTCAGCAGAAAGACTGCAGCATTTGGAAGTAGAAGTTGAATCAGCAGAGAGACTGCGGTGCTTGGAAGCTGAAGAAAATGAGAGGCAGAGGCAACATGAAAAGGAAATGCTAACTCTTCGCCAGGGTCATGGAGGTAATGGGGAAGGGAATAACCATACCTCAGAAGCAATAAAGGTCAGTAAATTCCTTCCTCAGTACCAAGAAGGTGATAATTTTGATAGTTTTATTCAAATATTTGAAAGAGTATGCAAACAGTATAATGTTGACTGAGGGCTTTGAATACAATTCCTTACTCCCTTACTCCATGGTAAAGCTGCAACTGTTGTTTCTAAATTGTCTGATACTGATTGTTGAGATTATGATAAAGTGAAGCACTGTCTACTACAATGTTTTAAGTTAACACCTGAAGCTTATAGAAAAACGTTTTGTGTGCACTGACGCAAGACAGATGAAAGTGTATATGATTATATTGCTGAACTAAACAGTTATTTTTGTAGGTAGGTGAGTGGGTGTCAGGTCAGCACTTTTGAAAGGCTGGCAGACCTTTTGGTGAGAGAACAAACCCTTAGCACTTAGCCCAAGGTCATGACAATCTGATTGGCAAACAGGGAATGCAACTCTGTGGATGAGTTGAGGAAAAGGAGATTTATACATAGCAAGCAGGGCATTACTGTACAGGAATGGAATACCCAGAGCTGCACATGGATATAAGGGAACCCATTGTGGGCAGTCTAAACCACCACAACAGAGTCTGCCAGTAACAGGGGAAACCACTAGTTCAAGTATATGGCCAGAATCAAGGGTTACATGTTTTATATTTAACCAGTGGGGCCATGTAGCAGATAGATGTCCATGGTGGCAAGGTGGGGAAGAAAGATGGGGGAACCAGCAAATTGGAATATCAGAATGCCAGTGGTACATTGTCTGGAGACAACAAAGGTACCAAACTACCAGCAGAGTTTGTATTCGATCTTGGTGGATGGAAAACAGGCCACTGCCAAAATAAACACAGCCTCTGATATAACCATTTTGAAGCCTGCAGTGGTTAAAAAGGAGCAGTATTTGCCTGGGCAGTCGATTCTAGTCAGAGCTTCAGGAGGGATCCCATTCCAAATGCCTTTGGCCAGGGTCCACCTTGACTTGGAGGATGGAAAAGGAAGCAAGCAAGTAGGTGTGTTTGAGGATATCCCTGCAGATGTTTTCATAGGGAATGATTTTGATAATGCAATACCCTGAGTTCATTCAGTGGCACGCAGTCAGGCTTGGAGACAGGCATGTGGGTCTGGTAGCCTGAGGGAGACCCAGACAGACAGCACACCTGAAGCCAGGACTGGTGATGTAGCTACTTCAGGAGGGAGCTACCCTGTAGCAGTGAGACTGAAGGTAAGCCACAGCTGCTGGTGGGTACTGATGTTCCCTTGGGCAGAGTGACTGCAAGGGCAGAGGTGAATAGTAGTACCCAGGCTGACAGTGAGGCACCGCTCTCTGAGGATACCAGACCTCTTTTGGAAGGGGAGCTGGGAAGAGTTACAAAGAGACAGTTGAGACAGGCTCACCTCTCAGACCCAGCATTACAAGACTTGAAGGAGGTAGCTATGAAGACACCTGTTTCTGAAGGAAAAGGGGATTCTGTATACTGGAATAAAGGATTACTGTATATAGAGAGTGGACCCCTGAGGGAGGACTAAAAGGTGAGGTAATATGGCAGTTGGTAGTGCCCAAAGCCTACGATCTGGCAGTTCTAGCAATAGCCCACAACATTCCATTTGCAGGTTATATGGGCATAAAGCATACCAAGAGACATATTATGCAGAACTTGTATTGCCCTGGGACTGCCAGGGGTGTAACAGAGTACTGCAGGAACAGTGAGCAGTGCCAAAAAGTAGGCAAGACAAGAAACAAGGTCAAAGCTCCTTTGATGCCTTTGCCTGTGATTGAGGAGCCATTTCAGAGGGTAGCTGTGGGCATTGTGGGTCCTATGAGTACCCCAGGTTCCACAGGGAAGAAGTATGTCCTAGTGGTAGTAAATTATGCTACTAGATACCCTGAGGAGGTGGCTATTTCCTCCATCAAGGCAGAGAAAGTAGCAAATGCTTTGCTAGAGATTTTCAGCAGGGTAGATTTCCCAAGAGAAATGCTGACTAACAAAGGTGCCAATTTCATGTCAGGCCTGCTGGCTTATCTATGGGAGCATGGTGGATGAAGCACCTAAAGACAACCCCCTACCACCCCCAGACTAATGACTTGCGTAGAGTTTAAACTCTACAATAAAGACAATGCTGTGGGAATTTGCCGACCAGTTTAAGAGGGAGTGGAAAAAATATTTGCCACTGGTGTTGTTTGCAAATATTTTTTTTTAGTAACAAGGGCAGGTCAAGCCCCAGGAATCCAGAGGTTTTTCACCCTTTGAGTTACTGTATGGGTATAGGGTGAATGGGCCTTTAGATATGATTCATGATGAGTGGGAGGGTGACGGTGAATCCCACAAGGAGTCTGTTGTGGCATATGTCCTAAATCTTGGGACAAGGCTTAGGGAGCTCATGGGCTTGGCCCAGGAGAACCTGACAGGAGCTGAACAGCAGAAAAAGGTCTGGTATGACAGAGATGCTCGAGCCAGAGAGTATGCTGTTGGACAGCACGCGATGGTGCTCATTCCTGTCAGACACGATAAGCTGCAGAAAGAGGAGAGGACCCCTTCAGGTTGGTAAGGAAGGTCAGTGATGTTAACTACATGATAGAACTGCTAGGCAGGAGGCAGGGGCACATATTGTACCATATTAACATGATGAAGCCTTACCATGATAGAGAGGCCCTTGTGAGGAGTATTTGCAGTGGATGGCAGGAGAAGTCAAAGGAAGATCTGGATACTGATCTCCTTAGTGAGGCTTGGACTGACACCTCAGTGGAAGGGGTAGCAATGTCCCAATGATTATCCCCTACCCAGGTTTGAGAAATCTGAGTAGTGTTATAGGAGTTTGGGGACATGTTCACTGGGAAACAAGGGTTTACCCACCTGGTGCAGCACCATGTTGATCCAGGGCCCCAGAGACCTATAAAGTAGGTCCCTTACAGGGTGGCAAAGTGGATCAGACAGACTCTGAGGGAGGAGAGAAAGGAGATGTTGGAACTGGGAGTAATCCAGGAGTCCAGCAGTCCCTGGGCCTCCCCAGTGGTGCTGGTACCAAAGTAGGATGGCAGCACCAGGTTCTGTGTGGACTAGAGGAAACTAAACAGTCACACAAAGTCAGATGTTTATCCCATGCCTAGGACAGATGAAGCTCTAGAGCAGCTGGGGGTGGCTTAGTATCTGGCCACTATTGATCTTACCAAGGGTTACTGGCAGGTGCCTTTGGCTCCCAATGCTAGAGAGAGGTCAGCCTTTATGACTCCTTCTGGCTTGTATGAGTTCACGAAGATGCCCTTTGGGATGGAAAATGCCCCAGCAATATTCCAGAGGCTGGTAGATCATATCCTAGCAGGAGCAGGAGATTATGTCCTTGCTTACCTAGATGATATTGCCATCTATAGCCATTCCTGGCAAGAGCACCTTTAGCATGTCAGGGAGGTGCTGGGCAGACTGCAGAAGGCAGGGTTGACCATTAAGCCCAGTAAGTGTCAGGTGGGTATAACAGAGGTCTCCTACCTAGGACATACAGTGGGGAGTGGTAAGAGCAAGCCAGAACCTGCCAAAATGGAAGCCATTCAGGCTTGGCCTGCCCTTGTTACTAAAAAACATGTGAGGACATATGTAGGGACAGCATGGTACTATAGAAAGTTTGTCCCCAATTATAGTACCATAGCTGATCCCCTCACAGACTTGACAAGGGAAAACAGGCCAGATAAGGTAGTGTGTACCCCAACATGTGAGCAGACATTCCAGTAGCTTAAAAGATCTTTGGGAGGATCCCTGTGTTAGCCAGTCCAGATTACAGCAAAGAATTTGTTGTGCAGGTGGACGCTTCAAAACATGGGGGTGAGGGCTGTACTTAACCAGGTTGTTCAGAGGGAGAAGAGTACCCGATGGTATATCTCAACCATAGACTCCAACCCAGGGAGGAATGTTATGCAGCTGTAGAAAAGGAATGTCTAGCCATAGTATAGACACTGCAGAAACTTCAGCCTTATCTGTATGGAAGGAAATTCACTATAGTTACAGACCACAATCCCTTAACATGGCTACATAGAGCAAGGCATCAAAATGCCAACTTCTTAAGGTGGAGCTTAGGACTGCAGGCATATGACATGACATTACAACACCATAGTGGTGTCAGCAATGCCAATGCAGATGGGCTCTCACAACAGGGAATGGGGTAACATATTCCCAGATTGGCTTATTTCTTTCAAGCCATGTTTCTCAAGGGTCACTTGAAAAACTAGCTTGAGGCTTTGAGTGGGGAGAGATGTGATAATATGGGCAAATACCAGCACAGCCAGGTGGAGTTTTGTAAAAAAATGATATGTCCTTTGAATACCAAATTGATTTATACAAGATGTTTGTGTTACAAATGTATTAGAACTATATGCCATTTGTATAGCAAACTGATTTGTACAAATGTTTGTGCTGAAAATGTATTGGTGAGGTTTGCTTGTGTTAAAATGTGTCAACAGTGCACCCTGCTGAAATGAAAATAAATGTACAGGTATTATTGCAACTGAATTAAAAGTATATGTTTTAATAGAGGGTACTGGCACAGCAGAGGTTAACCAGCTAACTTACTTTAAGAAAAATAAGTGAAATGTAAATAAACTGTTAACTGAATAGGACTAGAGATGCTGGGTCTGGGAAAGATCCTTTGTTCATTAGCTCATTGAAAAGAAGGGAGGCCCCAGGCACTACCATATACATTTGGATATATATTGTGGTTGTCTGTGCTAAATTCCTGTCTCAGCTTCAAAGGGGAATATTCTGAGAACCTAGAGTTAGGTGACCAGATGAGGTCATTTTGCCAGCCCTCTTGGAAATTATATTTTAGATATTAAAAAGAGAAATCTCAGAGTATTGAGTATTCTGTTTAGGAAACCTGACTAGAAAAACCCTCACGCATGGCATCTTGCTTTGCAGTAGTAAGTAACTTAGCTAGGGAATAGTAAAATTATCTTAGATTCAGTTAGGAATATAGTGAACCTTAGTTCAGAGAGTGTTTTTCTTTGTTTGTATGAGTCTGTCCATCAGTGTTAATTTCAGTATTTTCTGTGATCTGAACTCTGTGGTTTACTGCAAATATATATTGTGGTTGGGCCTTGTAGAACCTTATCTAACCTTTGAGAGTACTTATATTTATCCAAAAACAATAAAGACTTTCTGACTGAAAGAGTGGAGTAAAAACATCAAACAATGTAGAGTAAAATACTCCAGACCACCATGACTGAAGACCACAGGAATTATATTTATTGGTAAGCGCTTTCAAGCTGAACACACACACAGCTTCTTCAGACATACTACACATATTTAAAATAGATCACTAACCAATCAAAATTCCCAAATTTAATAACATGTTGAAGGCATTAACTCCAAATGGTAATTAGGGATAAAAAAAACCTATAGAGAAGGATCCCCTTACTGCACTATGAGAAACATCCAATCAAATGCAAGTTAAAACCTAATGAAAGACCTATAAACATTCACATCTGTCATGCAAAAGAACTGTACATTCGAGCATTTCACATTGGATAAAAAAATAAATTAAGGGTGGCTATTGGTTGAGCATACCACCAATCAAAAGCTTCCTAATACAGGCATTTAAAAACTAGGGTTATATCCTAAAACTCAGAATAGCAATCTTTGGCAAGCTATCACAGGCTCATAAATGTTAAGGTGTAAAATTAGTGAATGCTGTTAACAAGGGATCAGAAAATCTCCCGTTTCAAAACACCATAAAATATATAGCTGTAATGAAGTCAATAGCACTATAGAGGCAAGAAAATAACAAAAAACAAGTGGCAATAACATGCAGATCAGCTATTAAAATAATGAAACAACGTCCACTTCGAATCAAGGAAACACTATGTCCTAGTCTCAAAAACAAAACAAGTATCAGAAAATTATCGACTTGGTCACCCATTCTAACTGCTACCAATGAGGACCAATCAAATACCGAATCTAGGCACAAAGGCCAATCAAAAATAAAAAAAAAAATGAAGCGACCAATCAGTGGCTATTGGTTGAGCATACCACCAATCAAAAGCTTCCTAATACAGGCATTTAAAAACTAGGGTTATATCCTAAAACTCAGAATAGCAATCTTTGGCAAGCTATCACAGGCTCATAAATGTCAAGGTGTAAAATTAGTGAATGCTGTTAACAAGGGATCAGAAAATCTCCCGTTTCAAAACACCATAAAATATATAGCTGTAATGAAGTCAATAGCACTATAGAGGCAAGAAAATAACAAAAAACAAGTGGCAATAACATGCAGATCAGCTATTAAAATAATGAAACAACGTCCACTTCGAATCAAGGAAACACTATGTCCTAGTCTCAAAAACAAAACAAGTATCAGAAAATTATCGACTTGGTCACCCATTCTAACTGCTACCAATGAGGACCAATCAAATACCGAATCTAGGCACAAAGGCCAATCAAAAATAAAAAAAAAAAATGAAGCGACCAATCAGAGAAAAACAACCTAATGACAGATGAGATCAAAGGAACAAAAACTGCGTCCAGGTACACCATAGGCATAAACATCCCTATAGTGATAACAAAAAACACAATGAAATTAACAACAAAATATAATGTAACATCAAATAACAAGTGGTGATTCCACTGTAAACTGCTGGCCGACTAACAAAAAAATGACAGTCAAACAGGATATGGATATGACCCATCTATTCCAGATACACAGCTGCTAAAATTCAAACGACTACATGAACCAAACAACCATATTTATAAAATTCTGAGTGAGCAAAAGCAGGCAATGGACAATAGATATAGAAATCATAGAGGGGGGGTTTGTGATGTCAGTAAATCAAGAAAAAAAACTAAACCACATGGTCACCCATTCTAACTGCAGCAATGCTACCCACAAAAAACAATTAGGGAATGAGGCTAGGCATAAAGGGCAATCATAATATAAAAGTAAGGAAAGGAACAATTAAAAAAAGAGGGAGGTCTGAGGAGAACAGACACAAAGAACGACTCTTATCTAGACATCCAGAAATGGAATCAGCCAATCAGGGTGTACATCTAAGCAGCCAAACCAGTAAAAAGACTAATGTGAAACACAAAACAAAAAACAAATATGCTAATAGAATCTTCATAAAGCTATGCAATTCCAAAACACCAAAATACAGAAAAATATGAACTGTAGCATCTAAAGCCTAATAACTAAAACCAGAGAAGAAAAACTGAAAATGCTTAACCAAAGATAACTACTGTAAATACCAACCGAAAAACAGTCAAGCAAACAACATATGAAAAACGTAACAGAACACTGAAAAAGAGCATAAAGAGAATGAACTAATTACCTTTAAATATAATCAAATACAAAAAACAAGATAAGGTATCAGCAACTAAACTATACAACATCCAAGAAATGTGACTACAAAAACTAAAATCATATAAGAAAAATCAGTAAATACAATATCATATGGAAGTATATGTAAAACTATGTATAACACTATGAGAAAGAAGAATAGTGAAAAATACAAACAACTTAGTATACGAACACAAAATATAAACCTGAAAAAACTAAAAAACTAAAAAAAGACTATGAATATGTATATATACAAAAACAAAGGGATATAAGAAAATAAAAAAGAGACATATACTGTAATAAAAAACAAACTTAATGCTTCAAAGGGCATGCTTTCAACACTGGCTTAAGGGAAACTTTGTCGTTCAAACCAGGTTCCCTATAAGCTTGTAGGAACATAATCCATTCCTGTTCAGTACACTCAGTCTTGTTGCTAATATCTCCAAAACTGTCACCAACATGAATAATATCTAAGTCAAAGAATATGAAAACCCTTTGAAGCATTAATTTTGTTTTTTATTATAGTGTATTTCTCTTTTCTATTTTTTATAGCCTTTTGTTTTTGTACATATACATATTCATAGGGCTGGATTCTCAAAAGCTTGCACGGAGTTGTAGAGTAGTGTATGATGTCAAACAGGCAATATGTCTGCCGTGCGATCCAGGAACAGCTGGCAGGGGCGTGCACGAGAGCTGCTAAAGCTAGTCTTGCACAGACAGTGTCATGGTATGCAAATTACCTCATTTGCTGGTGAAATCCATGCAAATGAGGTAAATTTGCGATCCAGCAAACACGAACCTGTCCGTGGAAGATTAGCGTTACCTGCAGAAATGTACTCCGTTAGTAACGGAGTACAGTTCTGCAAATAGCTAAATGGAGCTATGACAGCTCCAAATAAAGGATGCATACAGTTGAGGAAGCATGCTAATGGCCAAATATGAGGCCATTGACATTGCAAAATGTTTAAAAATATAAAAATGTAACCCCCCCAGATCTCCGATGTTTAAGCATAGCGCAGCACCGCACAAACATGTGGTACTTATAAAAACAAGAAAATAATTTAAAAAAGCCAAAAATAGGCATTTTCACTAAAAAGCTTATTCTGCCATGCAGGTGAATGGCAGGCTGAAGACAACATGGCCACTGACTACTGGTTGCTAAGGGGGGGAGCTCAGTGTGAGAGATGTAACCATGCATTAGTAGGCAATCCTATGCAAATGAGGATAAGGATAGTGAATCCCAATTTTCCTCAGCATGTGAGGCATGTCCCAAGAGTGTAAGAGTAGGAGTAGGTGAGTAGTAGAGTAGAATATAGGTGACATCATGAGGGTGTGTGTCAGACAGGCTGTAAGCTGATTGGAGCACGGTGGCTTATGTTTGCTTTGAGTTGCTCAGGATTGCAAGAGGTGTGCCTACAGTTGTCCTATTTGAAAACCTCAAACCCAAGATGCACAATGTTAAAAGATAGGAAACTCCTTGCAAACATGCACACAGCATGTGCGCGAGTTTGCGCTTGTTTGGGCGGCACTGTCCTGGGCGGAAACAGAAAGGCAAAAGGAAGGAAAAGAAGTAGTAGAAAGTTAACCAAGGAGAACTAGCAGAGCTGCCAGGTAAAATATATCAGAATCAGCCAATTACACAGGCAACAGACTAGCCCAGCACAGCACTTTAAACTCTGCAAACACCATTCCCCCCTGTTTTTTTCTCAAGAACTCTGCAACACTGCAGTATACAAAGAAGGAAAGCTTAAAAAGCTTAAGTCAGACAAAATGTTAGGAGCTGCTCTTGCTATCATAAACCAACATGTGCAAGGTGCTGAGGGTGGTGATGTTGTGAATGCTGCTGAGCAACCCACAGTGAGGAGACGGAGAAGAGGGTACAGACCCAGGGTAACCTACCAGGGGCTACATGAGCTGGAGATAGTGGAGCGCTATAGGGTGGACAGAGACCTCCTACAGCAAATTGTTGAGCTGTGCCGGCCACGCCTCACACACAGAACAAGCAGAGGGGAACCCATCCCAGTGGATACCAAGGTATGTGTTGGCCTAAGAATACTAGCTACAGGTACCTTCCAAAGACCAACTGGTGATATGATGGGGATTTCACAAACATCAGCATCCAGGGTACTCCACCAATTCCTGGATGCCATGTCAGCACATGTCGGTGACCATGTATATTTCCCCAATTCCCGTGAGGCATTGGCCAGCAATATGCATCTTTTCCACCAAATAGCAGAATACCCTGAGGTAGTGGGTGCAATAGGCTGCACGCACATATGCATCAAAGCCCCACCCGGTGAGCGGGGTAGGGTCTACATCAACCACAAGGGCTTCCCCTCCATCATCTGCCAGGTCATGTGCGATGCCCAGGACATAATAATGAATGTATGTGCTGGCTGCCCTGGAAGCTATCACAGTCCCCACATCTAGCATCTGACGCAGCTGTACCAGAGATTTGCCAATGGGGACATCCCTGATGGTCACCTAGTGGTGGATGCTGGATATGCACTGGAGCCGTGGCTGATGATACCCATCAGAAATGCACACACACCTGAACAAGAACTCCATAATGAGGCACACGCACAAACAAGAAATATAATTGAGCATGTGTTTGGGATGCTCAAGTCACGGTTCCAGTGCCTGGACACATCTGGTGGAGCCTTGCAGTACTCACCAACTGCATGTACCCAAATTGTTATGGTATGTGCCATGCTACACAATATGATCCTGCAGAAGCAATTGCAGCAGGAACAGCATGGGGCAGGGCCAAACAGCCCCCCACCATTGCCAAGGCCTGCACAGGCACAGTGTGACTCGGAGGAACAACCTGAGCCTGCCCCTGTAGGCAGAAGGAGGCGTGCCCAGTATGCCCTGGCCTTGGCAAAGAGGCAACGCATAGCACATACACTGACTCAGTAGGAACCCTGGAAATGACACCTCTCTCTGACTCGCACATACAGTAAAAGGGATGCCTAACTTGACATTACCTGTTTTCAAGCAAGTATAGGGAGTGTACTATGTGCATCCGACATAGGCAGCCCTGCAGCACCACCTGAGACATGAGTGCCCTATTTTAAGCAATATAAAGCAATGCTAAGCACATCTTACCAGTATTGAGCATATTTAAATACAATTGCATGTAGCTGCGCACCGCGCTTACCAGCGCAACGTTGAGCAAAGTTGGGCAACGTTGGGCAAAGTCGAGCCAAGTTGGGTAAACACGATCACACCTGCTTTACTGTTTCTTAACCAGTCAGGTCTGCCCAGCAGGAAAATAAAAAGCAGTAACAAGGCTCGAACTCAGGATACTGTGCACTGTAGTCACAGTACTGAACCACTAAGCCATGACAGCATTTCACTGGCACAGACACAACTTAAGTCACTCACACATACCAGTTGGGGGGGTCACATACCTGACAGTCACAGCCAGCAGGACAATTGTAGACAAACGCAAACACAAACAAATGCTGTATCATGCCCTCTGAAGAGGCATATGAGTAATCTCCCCCCAGGCCTATGCAGACAGATAACATCAGACCAGGCAGTGTGATGTGGGTTGGGTAGGCTATGAAGTCACAAACTAATATGCGTGTAATTGGAAGCTAAGGTCTGTAGTACAGTGGTATGCCTCAAGCCAGTATGATAGGCAACAGTACAGACTGAAATGGACTACCTGACATAGCAGTGCAGGCCTAGCAAATGTGTATAAGTGTCAGGTGTACCCCTCATCCTATGTACACCCACAGTAACAGTCAGGTGTGCCCCCCCCGGGTAGAAATGTAAAAATAATGATGTCCCCCCTGTATGTATAAATGTTGATAAGTCTATGCAAATTGACTCATCGAAGCCCTGCAGGCACAATGTGCTTCCTGTCAATGTACAACACAAAGGTGAGCCCTGAAGTAAAAACCACCTTGAATTTTCACACACATATATAGTATATATATGCCCATAGTGGGCATGCTCACACACTTAAACAAGTTTAGCAAATGTCAGTCAACAACATACTGAAAGGTCATACTGGGCATGCTCACACTCTTAAAAAAATGAAGCAAATGTCAGTCAACAACATACTGAAAGGTCATACTGGGCATGCTCACACACTTAAACAAACAAAGCAAATTTCAGTCAACAACATACTGAAAGGTCATACTGAGCATGCTCACACACTTGCAAAATGGCAAAAAATACACTGAGCCAACTGACATTGCCAACATCGTGGTTGACAGGTTCAGTGCAAACTTTATCCCCCATCACCCCCAAAAGGGCCTGTGTCCATCCCAGAAGAATGCAGAGCCCCAGACATCACAGACAAGCAGGTAAAAACAGCCCTCTCCAAAGCTAAAAACACAGCATCAATGGGACCAGATGGTATCCCTGGCTGCATCTTACACGAGCTCCAAAATGAACTAAACCCTCACCTAAATTCACTGCTGAAACTCAGCCTTACCACAGGCTATGTACGTAAAGAATGGCATACAGCAACAGTCATCCCGCTCCACAAAGGTGGTGCCACAACAGAACCAGGGAACTACCGCCCTATAAGCCTGACTAGCCTGGTCTGCAAGGCTATGGAGCGAATCATCATGGATCTCATAAACAGAGACATTGGGAACCTCCTAACACTGGACCCTACCCAATTCGGCTTTGTTAAAGGCAGGTCATACCTCCTAAACCTAGTTTACTTATTTGAAACAGTTACCAAGGCCATAGATGAAGGAAAGGTAGTCCACACAGCCTACCTGGACCTCGCTAAGGCCTTCGACACCATTCCCCACTCTGGCATCATAGATAAGCTCACCAGCTTGAGCATTAACCCCTATGTCACGAGATGGGTTGGCAACTGTCTCACGGATCGAACACACACGGTCAGAGTTACGGGTTCCATATCCGACTCTAAACCAGTCACAAGTGGCATCCCACAGGGCTCGGTCCTTGGACCCCTCCTGTTCGGTATATACTTCTCTGAGGTACAGGCAAGCACGGGAAGATTATGGCTGACCAAGTTCGCAGATGACTGCAACATGGGAGCCATAATCAACTCTCCGGCTGACATAGACATCCTCCAGAAGGGTCTCACAGAGACAGATATCTGGTGTCAGAACCATGGCCTTAAGCTAAATGCTAAAAATGCATGTCATCCCCTTTGGGAAAAACAAAGTGCCTACAAATTATCACATAGGTGATAATCCACTAAGTACAGAAGATGTAATTAGGGACCTGGGGACCCAGGTAGATAGCAACCTGTCCTTTGATAATCACATTGCCAAAGTGGTTAGAAATTCCTTCTATGTAGCCCACCTAATCACGAAAGGGTTCACATCTAGATCAAGAGAGGTTATTGTGCCACTCTACTCATCACTCATTAGGCCCATAATAGAGTACAATGCCCCATTTGGAATGTACCTTACCCGACACCTGCAACAGCTGGAAAGGCCACAGAAGTACCTCACCAAGAAGATCATAAGCCTCAAACAGATGCCGTATGCAGCTTGACTAAAGAAACTCCAGCTCTACTCAGTTGCTTACCACCTGCTCAGAGGTGATCTCTGCCTGAAGTATAAGACCATGTCCAACCTGGAATTAATGGACATGCTCCACCTCAAGAAAAACAAATCTCTTAGAGCCAGACGCTGCAGTGAATTAAACCTCAACACAACAATAAACAGGACATGCTGGAGGAATAGATTCCTGTCCCAGAGATTTCCTTCCCTCTGGAATAGAATCCCAGTTTATGTTAGGCAGAGTCCCTCACTGACACTCTTTAAGAGAAACCTTAACGAGTGGATGGGAAATCATAAATTTATCCCGGGGATCACTTCAATGGCCCTGCTAGACAGAGGCCCAGGAAACTAATTTAAAAGGGAGGCAAAAGCCAACACATTCTGGCTAGGCTTATAAATGCCCTTGGGCAGATAGCCTCATACCTACCTATGAACCTATGAACTTAGGCCATGTCTGAGTACAGCAGTGGGCCACACATATCTGGCAGTTGCAATTCTTACTCCAGACACATGTCACTATTCACCAATCCTGCTTTGCGCACACAGTGATATGAAAACAGACCCATATAATGTATCAGTCCCCTGTCATAATCAAACTATGTAATACAAGTACTTAAGTTGTTCAAAGGAAGTGAAAATCCAAAGAAGATCAATAAATCTCCAGTCAGTATCATCAAGAAAGAATGAGCACTCCTAACATTATCCAAGCCATGTTCTGGCAAAAATATTGCCAAAGAGTCCATAGAGAACCATAAAGCTTTCTTTAGTTATGTCATAAATATCAATGTAAACTCATATATGTTCTGAGTCAGTGCAAAGTGTAAATGAATACATGTACATGACTGACATTGCCAACATCTTGTCAGACAGGTTCATACATATTTACCCCCCTCTCACTGACAAAAGGGCCCATTACCATACCTGGAGATTGTGAAAAGCCAGAAATCACATATACAATGGTTAAACAGCTCTATCCACTGTACTTATTGCAACAAGGTCCAACATACGAGGGAATTTAGTAGTCGTAATACGTCAGAAGTTTTCAACATCAACCTGGGCTAACTGTAGTACAGAGTGGGTCATTTATCTAGTCACATGCTCATGCTCCTCAGACTATGTGGGACAAACTTCCAGGCCTTTTCGCCTCAGGATTGGGGAGCATCTTAATGACATTAAGAATAAGCATCCTAATAATGCTCTGTTTAAACATGTCTGTAAACATAACTCTGCATCTTTTTATTTTACTGTTATCGATTGTATTGTAGGTAAATGTAGGGATAAATCAGGATGGCATGATTTACTAAACTTTAAGGAACGCAAATGGATTATTAAATTAGGGGCTTTGTTCCCACCTGGGTTTAATGACCAATTTTAATGCACCAATGAACTGTCTTAGTGGTACTATATATTTATTTATTTATTTCCAGTTTGATAACCGGGGAAGTCCACTGGGCTCAAAAGCCCGTTTTCAGTGGAGGCCCGGGGAGAAAAGCTCCATGATAATACAATGAAATAATACATTGCACACAAAAACACAAGCATACATTGATGATAATACATTGTAGACAAAAACACAGCAGAAGGATTGTAAACTAATACAGTATACACAAAAACACTCTGAGTTCTAATAGCACAATATTTTAACAATTTTTCAAAAATGAAGTACATTAGGCAGTATACATAAGAAAATCTTGTTTTTATGCAACTGTAATGTTAAGTGAAGTAGGAAAGAAAAAGGAAAATATAGAATGAGTTTGAATGCAAGAGCAGGAAAGCGGAGGAGAAGGAAAATGTTTAAAGGAGAAGAGAGGTCAGGAGGAAGATAGCAGAAGAACAGATAGAGTAGTGTTCATTTTATGATAGAGTCCAGAAGAACACCTTAAGAAAAAAGGCAAAAAGATTCAAATGTGAGACTAAGCATACAAGTGGGCAGAGGGATGAGAGCACTTAAAGGAAGTAAAGGGTTTAGTCAGGGAGGGGGGAGGAGATAAGAGGAAGAGGGAGGGGAGCTAAGGACTGAGTCTGAAGAAGGGGAACCAGGGGGGGAGAAAGGAACTAGGATGAAATAAGATCTAGGTAGGAAGTATACAATTACATTTCCAATTTTGGGAAAGGTGAGAATGGAGAAGAGATTTGAACTGTTCATAGCTTGTAGTGACTCTTAGGAGGGAAGGAAGTGAGTTCCATTTTTTTGCTGCAGTGTAAGAAAGTAGGAGTTGGCCAGGGGGTCGATTGGGTCTGTACACAGAAATAGGATTTTGGTGGCTAGATCTTAGGGGCCTTGGAGGAGTATATATGGTCAAGCTATTGGATAATGCAGGGCAAGCAGTGGGGTTAAATCGTATATATGTATATATATATATATATATATATATATATATATATATATATATATATGTGTGTATATATATATATGTGTGTATATATATATATATATATATATATATATATATATATATACATACTTATGTGAATGGTTACTATTGGATTTTGTTAACTCACTGAAGAAGGCTATTACAGCCGAAACCGGTTTGAGACAGGTAGTTGGACTTACTACCCTCTACCTAGCTATGTGTTTTTTACATTAAATCTTTTGAATTCCACCTTTTCTGCTGGCTATTTTTGTACTTTGATGCTCAAACAGTTGCCCCATGCAGCAAGACTAAAGTAACTCAATCTGTACTCTGTTGCATATTGTCTACTCAGGCGATCTCTGCCTGACAGACAGGTCCATGTCCAATGCAGAACTGATGTACATGCTCTATCTGAAGTAAACCCAAGCTCACTGTGCCACATGCTCTAGGGATATAATCATCACAACAATAAATAGAACATGTTTGAGGGATACATTACTAACTCACAGACTTCCCTTGCTTTGGAACAGGCTCCCAACCTACATTAAGCTGAGTCCCTCACTGACACTCTTCCAGAGGAGCTTTGATGAGTGTATGTGAAACTGAACTGTCACACTATGGATCACTTCATCAGCTCTACTACACAGAGGCATAGGGAACTAACCCCATGTGTGGTGATAGCTGCACACTCTGGCCATACTAATATATGCCTTCAGGCAGATAGCCTATTACCTACCTATGTACCTATATATGTAGGGGGAGCACAGTATAATAAGCCAAAGATGGATGGGCAGAGATGTGTGTAAGAGGGTGACCATGACAAGGAGCCATCCAGGACTGTCCCACCCAGCACACATGCCAATGACACAAAAGACATGAGGTGCACATCTCACCCACTGTACATAATAGCCACCAGTATCTGTAAGCATTACAGTGTATGCGGTGCATGTGACTGCTGTACAACATGACTGTACAATGAAGTACACATCTACTATCTGTAGACATGTACGTGTCACATAGGTTCATAGGTATGTAGTAGACTATCTTCACGAAGGCATATATTAGCCTAGACAAGTTGTGCAGCTTTCACCACCCCATTGGTTAGTCTCCTAAGCCCTAGTTCTAATAGTTAGTGCCCTAAGCCCCTTTCTAGTGCGGCTGCTGATGTGATGCCTGGCGTGAATTGTCTGTTTCCCATCCACTCATCAAGGTTCCTATTGAAGAGTGTCAGCGAGGGGCTCTGTCTGATGTACAGTGGGACTCTGTTCCACAGTAGGGCAATTCTCTGGGATGGTACTCTATCCCGCCAGCATGTTGTATTCATTGTTGTGATGAGGTTCATATCCCTGGAATGTGCAGTGCGACTCAATTTTGTTATCCTTAGATGGAGCATGTTCAACAGTTATGTGTTGGACATGGCTCTGTATGTTAGGCAGAGTGTGCCTCTGAGTAGGCGGTACGCAACGGAGAACAGATTTAGTTTTACCAGTTGTGTTGCATAACACAACTGTTTGAGGCCAGTAATCCTCTTGGCGAGGTACCTCTGTGGTCTCTCCAGCTGCTGGATATGCTTAGTCGAGTACATCCAAAATGGTGCATTGTACTCAATGATGGGTCTGATGACTTAAGAGTAGAGGGCCACCACTACCTCTTTTGATCCTGATGCAAACCCTTTGTTGATTAGGTGGGCCACATAGGATTTCCTAATCACTTTGGCAACATGGTTGTCAAAGGAAAGATGACTATCTACTTGTGTCCCCAGATCCCTTATTACCTTGTCAGTTTTTAGGGGGTAACACCTATGTGGTAGTTTGTGGGTACTTTGTCACTTGCCAACTGTGTGTGTGTGTGTGTGTGTGTGTGTGTGTGTGTGTGTGTGTGTGTGTGTGTTTCTCTCTGGGGAGAGAGCAACCTTTTTGGAGACTACTCACACCCCTTAAAAGTGGTATACTCATCTTTGTCAAGTCTGATGATGTCACCATCCTACAAATATACCTGTGGAAAGGTGAAATCCCAGTAATGTGCATAGTGCATTGTGGAAATGCATACTGCTGCAGTATCATAATGTAGTTAGGTAGGGGTTTGATTCCTGCATTTGCCAACTATGTGAGTGTGTGTGGCTTCCTGGGGAGGAGCAACCTTTTTGAAGACTAGTCACACCCCTTAAAAGTGGTATACTCATCTTTGTCAAGTCTGATGATGTCACCATCCTACAAATATACATGTGGAAAGGTGAAATGCCACTACTGTGTATAGTGCGTCGTGTAAATGCATACTGCTGTAGTATCATAATGTAGTTAGGAAGGAGTTTGAATCTCGCACTTGCTGACTCTGTGTATGTGTTCCAGGTGTGTGAGAGTGTGTGACACCGTTGGTCAATGTGGAGTGGGTTTTGATTTTTCTAGTGTATGACATATCACAATGACAACTGTATGTGCATTACACATGTAAGGTAGCTGTAGGGCAAAGTCATATACATACATGTGACCTCAATTATTTCATAGGTGGGTACTCTGCTTTCTCCATGAAAGCATCTGTTATGTTTGCCAGAGCGTGCTGGTGCTTTCCAGACCTTTGGTCACTTCTGTATGCTTGTGACAATCTTAGCCACTGCAGTGATCCCTGGGCTACGTCTTCTGTTTCACATCCACTCATCACGGTTTCTATTGAAGAGTGTGATTGAGGGTTTATGCTTGAGGTATATTTGAATCCTGTTCCAAAGCAAGCAAAGTCTGGCAAAGATGACTAATCATTATAGGTGTGCAACAACCTTTGTGGATCTGCATGCAAACCCTTTATTGTTTATGTGCTCCACAGAGGGATTTCCAAAACCCTTTGGTAATGTGATTATCAAAGGAGAGATGACTAAACACATGGCTCTATGTATACATTAGTACCTGTTCCACATTTTGGGGGCTACTACCTATGCAGTACTCTGGGGATACTTTGTTTTCTAAAAGTGGATAACTATGCTTTCTTTGGCTTAAAGCTTTACAGCATGAGTTTGACACTAGGTATCTGTCTCTATGATACCCTTTTGGAGGATGTGTGTGTCATCTGGAGAATAAAGTATAGCCCACAGTATGCATTTTCATCAGTCGTGGGCAGACATATCCCTACTGTGTTTGCTTGTACCTAAGAAAGCTGTATGCAAAACAGGAGTGGTCCCAGGACTGAGTGCAGGTGAATACCACTTGTTACTGGCATAGAGTTGTACATGGAGGCTGCAAATGTTACTGTGTGTCCTACATCTGTGCGTCAGTTGTCAATCCATCATCTAACAATCGTTTATGGTCAGTCTGTTGAGGTTATGTATAATACCAGAATGTGGGATGGGTATGAATTGCTGGTGAGCTATAGCTTGGCTGTGTGGACCTCCCCTCCCTCACCTATAGCCTTGTTAACTGGCTTGAAGTCTACTAGGTGTAGGAGCCATGATCTGGCCTTTAGAGAACCTAAGTGGGTATGGTGCAGTGTTTGCGGGTTCATAATGTCTTTGTTAATGAGTTCCATAATGCTGTGCTCCATAGCCTTCCAGATAACATTTGTCTGGCTTATAGGGTGAGAGTTTCCAGGATCTGTTGTAGTTCTGCCCTTAATCAATTTATGTTAACATTTGCACTGGAAGTGACAAGGGTGGACAAGATTAGGAATAAGTATATTAGAGTGTCAGCCCAGGTTTATAGGTTAGTAGACCAAGACAGATAGGCAGGATTAAGTTGGTTTGTACATGCGCTGAGGAGGGATGCAGAGTATATTGTGAAATAGATGGTAAGGATGAAACCACCAGGTAACGGGAAAAGAGGAATGCCTAAGATGAGGTTTATGGCTGTGGTGAGAGAGGACATGCAGGTGGATGTTGTGACAGCGCAAGATGCAGAGGGCAGAAAGAAATGGAAACGGATGATCTACTGTGGCGACCCTAATGGGAGCATCTGAAAGGAGAAGAAGAAGAAGTTGTAGCTCAACCCTTGTGGACTGTGAACACCATTACCGTGCATCATTCCACAAGTATGTAGCCTGTATAGAGGCTGCATCTGGATAGAGTGTTTAGGTGAGTGGTGACTTCATATGACAGCTTGTGTATGACACAGCCAGGGACACTGTCCAGTACCACTGCCACTGTGGTTTGGACTTTGGTAAAGAGATGTTTTAACTAGAGTATCTGTGAATCATCAGGTTTTACATTCTTCAGGTCTGGAAATGTGGCCCTTGTCTAACGACAGGGTGGTGAAATCCGCATTCAAAATGTCTGACAAGAAATTGGTAATGTCAGTCAGATAAGTGTACTTTGTGACTATTTACATTAACTGTGACCCAATCTGAGATTTCCCCTGTAGATTATAAACAACACTAAAGAAAGCTTTAGTGTTGTCTTTGGAATCCTTGCCATTTTGTATTTTGAAGCTTGCCTTGTATGTTTAATGAGGGCTTGTATTTTCCCAATGATACTGATCAGAGAGGTTATCCCTTCTTGGTATGTAACTCTTTTTTGGTACAACTTCACACCTTCTATTATATATTTAGTTTATGGCAGGGGTCTATGAGACTAATGCACTTTTACTGTGTAAGTGAGAATTTCTTGTGTTTGTGATAGCACGGTCCATGCAACCCTGTAGGTGAACAGTGTGCATTACTAAAGGATTATGCAGCTGGGACAGTTTTAACCTTAGTAATGCAATCCGATGACAGATAGCAACAACAGCATCACCCACAGCAAAGTGTCAACTGGTGTCATACACACACAAGCATACTCAAGTTCCAAAATGTGTGTAGTACAATGCATACTGGCCACCAATAGAAACTATGGACTGTTAACACTGGCCAATACAGGGCATGTCACCCTGCCCATGTGTCCAATATGCATGTACATGCAGACAGTGCACCTCCACCATGTTCACAAATGGACACCTGCAAACCTGTGTTGCACACACCCCACACTTACTGTCCACTGTATAACGCATGCTGACACAACTACACACATCAGCCAAGTGGCACATGGGCAAACAAAACACAACTGGAATAAACACTGGTGAAAACAATACAACATTGCTAATTACAGCTTTAATGCATCATGCCTGCTCAGCTACACCTTCAAGTATATCATTATACTTTACTGCTGACATTATGCTACACGTCCAACCATTGCTATTCTTTATTAAAGTCACCCTGTGCATCAGCACCATGTTAGCCTGTTCCTGCATCAATATTACAGATGACAGGAGGTGGCACAGGTTTCATCATATGCACAGTGTGTGTTGTTGGTTTGCAAGAGGCCTACACTGAGCCATATAATTGACATGTGTGTGTGAGTGTGTGTGTGAGGGCCATGAGTACTGTTATGGGCCATTGTTGATGTCATGTGTGCGGGTATGTGTTTGCCCTAGGTTTCTTGTTTATGTATGTGTGTCTGCATGCACACAGTTCCACCATGTGGCTGCCATATACGGGGATTTGTGACACAGCTACAGACTGTACCTGGCAGGCTTTACAGATCACCGTCTCTGGCCACGGATATGGAACCTGTGCCTGGCAGGGGTGCTACAGACAGTATCAGGTACTAATCCAGATTGGGTACTATCCAAAGAGGTTGACAAATGTCTACTGGATCCAGGTCCCTGCTGGTACTGGCCAGAGCCACATGCATGTGGTCTTCCAGGATGGTCTATGGACAGCCCCCCCAACATTGCTGGGGCTGGTACTGGCTCTATGGGAGCGGCTGTGACTTGCTGGACATCCACAGTGACCTCCAGCTGGTGATGTTGCTGGCATACATCCACATCGACGTCTCAACTGTCCCGCACTGTCCTGACACATGGACATTACATTGTGGAGGACATCCAATGTCTCACCCCAACGTCTATCAATGACCTCAGTGTAGTTATGTATGGCACCTGCTAGGTCACAGATACTGTTATTTACAGAGGTGTAATGAGCCCTCTGTGCCCTTAGCCCCTGTCTGGTGTACCGCTCCATTTGTGTCTGTGCCTCCATGACAGCCTGGAACATGCTTGTGGTAGAAAGAAGTGTGACATGTGTGCCAGGGGCATGATGACCAGCAGTGCTCTGACGAGAACCCCTGGGCATCTGCCTATGTGGTACCATTCCAGACATCTGGCTATGGCTGCTGTGTCCTGATACATGTGCCATAGATACCACACTGTCCTGGCCAGTGCCAACCATACACTGTCCCTCAGCTAAGGACAATGGTGATGATGGATGTACAGGCAGTATGACTGTGTGCATGGATGGGGTGGAGACTTGTGTACTGTCAATTGGTGGCCCAACAACAGACCCTGACAAACTTGCCTATGCCTCAACACACCTATCCTCATGATCACTGTCTGTCTCAGTGACATCAGGTTCCCTGCTGTACTGAACCAGCCCCACCTCACCACCTGTGAGAGGAAAACAGGAAACACACTTTAAGACCTAAACATGACTTTAGACCACATGCACACATGCGCACATGCACACCTGCACACATGCACACATGCATACACACAAAACTACACTCCTCCCGAAAGCAGACACACACACCAGCAATCACAGAACATATACAATAGCAGGTGATGGTGGGGTACAGTATCACAAGCAAAACAGTCATATCACACATGTCAGCATGCAGGACATGTGTTGCTCAACAGCATGCAGTACAAGTGTAGTCAGTCCTTGTTACTAACAGTATACATGGCTTTGATGCATGTGTTTTGTTATTAGGTGATGGCCCACCCCCTGGAACACAATGCATACATGGACACAACATCGCTGTGCAGGTATTCATAACTCTGTGATGTACTGTGCACCATAACTCACAGGTGTACATACCATTGCTGGATGTGTATCGATGTGTCAGATAGGTATCCAATGCTGATTACAGCCTCTGTGTCTTTAACAAATAATTGTGGACACATGTTTAGCAAATGCATGATGAGTATTCACACAAAATCATCAGTGGTGCATGGATAATTGATGGAATACCATTCAGCCACATACACAATGTAGGGTACTTATGGTGAGTGTAGATCATATTGTGGACATGCCAGTCTCATCCATGACATGGCATGCTAAAACACAACTGCATATTTAAACACTACACTTACCCAATATGTGTCATATGACCTAGCCACTCAATAGCATCACAAGACATATATGTGTCAGTTGTGCAAATGGTGATTGGTATGCATACTGTTTAGAGGTGCATATGTGTGCACACATGCATCATTATGGTGTGTAGCAATGACAGCTATGTGTAGTACTGTGGTTACAATAACTGGATGGGGTATAGTACTATAGGCCATCATCATGAAGCATCAGGTGGTTACTCAAGGCTACAAATATTTCACAAACCAGCACTAATCATGCTGTGCTGGAACTGTACTACCTTGGCTAAATTCACCATTTCACAACCAGTTGTTATGTGAGTTTGTAAGGCGGCCAATAAGGAGCATTCCCTGACATGAATGTGTAGTGTGTTGCAGAGTGTTTAAATGCCCCAGCATAGGCCTCTACCCCTCAGGTATATTATGTGTAATGTGTGGATGAGATTTTGGATACTGGAGTGTGTCTTTACAGAGGGTTTCAGAATCCTTTATGTGTAGCATGTTAAAATGCTCTGTGTATGACATAGATGTGTATGTTATGTGCATGTTGAGTATTAACTGTGCCTGTCCAATGGTCACTACAGTCTAGCCACATTTGTTTGAGATGGTCTGGGTATTGCATGTGTTTGAGGCAGCTAATCACATTAGTGAGATGTGCGTGCTCTTACACCAAACATGCACAGCATGCATTATGGGTAGGTGTGTTACATGTGTACATGACCTACACCTTAACTATGACATGCACTTTTTATTTACAATAATAAATGTAGAAAACACTCACCAGCATCTGTCTGCTGCCTTGATGTCACCCCAGAGATACCTACATAGAGATGAGACAATTTGTCAGTGGCCAGAACTGTGGCATTGCTACTATGTGTTTGCAATCTTATAGTACAACAGTTTACATTCACAGGGCTACAGATTATTTTCCAAATGATCAGTATTGCACAACAACAGGCTCCAAATCTTTGAACGACACACTCCACATCTCACATATGCATGATCTACCAATACAGATAACAGTAGTCTACAGATATGCCATGTTACCTGCATGCTTCATATGTGCTTGCTGGGTGGCTCCAACCTTCATCATGGGGTATGTCTGCTGCTGTTGTTGGGCAGGTGCCACCAGGCTCATGAGCAGCTCCTCCACTCTGGTGAGGGGGTTGGATATTAACACCACCCCCTGTTGCAAGTTGTTGTCTACGCACATCAGCGGCACGCTGATGGGCATGTCTGAGAAGATCATTGCAGTGGTAACGTACCTGCTCATATGTCTGGTTATGCAGGCCTACCTCATTGACCCTGCAGACAACATCTTGCCACATTGCAGTACGCTCCTGCTGGTCCTGGCTGGTTTGTGAGAACATGAGACGGTAGTGCTGAATCATACTGCTAGTAATGATATCATCTTCAGCACTACTGTAACTCGGGTTCCTGTGTTGGGCCATGATCCCTGGAAGACATAAATACAAAAATATGTCTGAGCAAGCCATATGGCACATTTAATATTATACAGTACAGATATCACTGAACTGCCATATATAGCAACCTATAAGCTAACCGAGAGTGAAACACTGTAACTGCCACTTATCACTGCTCACCCCACAACTGCTTGAAAGTGCCTTGCTCACTCTCTATCTAATGAACCATGTTCTGCACAGCAACAAAATAAAATCACTATATAAGACTATACAAGAGTACCTGGCACACTGTATGCAACACAATGCACCACATAGCCACAGCAGATATACATCAAGCTGATGTGTAAAGAAATATATCATCCATTACAATCAGTGTAAGGTCCAGTAAATGTATTACTATTATACCACACAACTTGTTAATGCCAAACCCGTGGCCAAAATATGTGCACAATTGGGAATATAGGTCACATACTGCTGTAGTACACTATGAATGTTGCTAGATATGCAGTTATATGTATTACCACACACATGTCAAAGGACATGTTACAGACATACCCACAAACATCAGACATAATTACAGGGCACAAAGGTATGACAACCCAGATAAGCTTTCAGTGTGTACTATACAGTACTGTGTGTCAGTACTTACACAACCTTAATCTTGAGAAATGTAATCTGTGATGAATACAGGGACCACACAAAACAGTGGATGCAAGCAATGTGGACATACACCATACTTTGCTGTACAGGCCCAGAGCTTCAATTAGTACTACAGTACACACACAGGATTTGCATTCAACATTGGTACCAATCAATAATCATAGATGTAGTGCTTTAGCCTCCAGTGACACACCCTAGTTAAAACCAAGGGACTTAATCACATTGTATGCAATAGCACTTGTTCGGCCTAGCAACAGAATACACAGCTTTTGCTAGGATGAAAGCAAGGACCCATAATACCATAACATAAACAGTTTCCCATTAAGCTATCCCACAGATACATATCTTTGACGTATTCGCAAACATATTGACCATCACAGTCAGTCAACAGTACAGAGAATCTATTGCAACAAGTAGATGTAGGTGTGTATGACTATATATAAAAAAAAAAAAATATATATATATATATATATATATATATATATATATATACACACACATATACATTTGTCTACATATACATATATATGTAGGCACATATACATTTCACATTTCTTAGTGAGAATATCAATTATACAAAGGATGTAAGGTGTGCAGTAATGTAATAAAATTGCACAGTCTTGGGATATATGCATTGAAGGCATTCACAGCCCAGATAGCTTTAGCAGGCCTTACTGGCTTCAACATTGCAAACTGAACAAACCACCCACAGTGTTTAACTACCACATGTCATATACCAGCACTGTATGCTGTCTTGTTTGTCACACACTAAAGCCTAAATACAAATATGCGCATACTAACCTTCACCAACATATATATCTCCCCTGCTTCACAAACAGTCGCAATATTTCCCCTGCTCTATGCACATATACAGATGTGAATATATATGACACATATATATTTCTCCATATGTGTGTGGCATACACACATATGGTCCACACTGTTGTAAGTCCCTGGACCTCACAGCTGAACTGTTGGGCCTTGCTGCAACACAAGCAGGTGTCACATATGAACACAGACTAACATTGGGGGGGGTATATATGGCAACAGATGCTAGATAAGCATACTAGACTGCTACAGCAGTTGCCAGTGCTAAGCTACACTTTAATATGACTATCATGCATGTGTTGTTTTGTCACACCCATGTTTATATAATGTCAGCGCCAATCTCCCCAACAGCCATTGGCTACACTTCTGTACAGAACACAGATAACATGGATCAGATCTTTGACATTTAATGCTGAGCTACACATTTCAAAGGTATGCCCCACTGCCCACAGGTACACGCAGTATTCTCCATAGCAGTAGTTAAGCAGAACATCTATGCATAAAGACGTACTGCTGCCACATATGAATATTTCACATTATGTAGACTATTCTTCAATAACATCTACCACATGCCAGTAAATACATATGTGTCACATACCTTTCCTTTGTATAATCTGGTAATATTTATTTTTCCTTTTTTTCTGTCTCTGTCTCTCTCTCTCTCTGTCAGTCTCTGCAATAGAGTGATTGAGTTTGTTGGCAGAGATTGCAGCCTGCTTTTTTAGGAATTTGCACATGAGCATGTGATAGCCTCTGCACCAATTAGTGGCCACCATTTGCTAATTGCATGCAGCCTGCTGTGTAGTAATTGCAGTAATCACTGTCATAGCAACCCATTACTATAAATTGCTGACTCATGTAGGCATGGCCCTTTCAGCTTTCCAAGATGGAGATCATCCTTGTTTGGTGTGGACATCATTGTTTAAGACAGAAGGTTGGTATAGTTCTTATATCAGAATGCACACACAGGTGTATTCTACATTTGGGTAGGGTTGCAGAAGTACAGAGAGCGTAAGTAGTATTGTGTGGATTTTATCTTGCTGGACTTACAGGGTTGCTGTGTATATGTTAGTTTATCAAGGCAAGTACTCTGTCTGCGTAACTCCCAACTGTGGACCTATCCACATGATAGCCAGAGAATAGCCTGTTATTTTTTGTCTGTGCAACACACAAGTCTTTTCAGCAATAGAGCAATGGCATTCTTATAGTTGGTTGCTACCAGTACATGGCTACATCCATTTGTATTTCAGTGTTGTATTCCTACATAAGGGTGTGCGTCCGAAACTCCTTTCAAAGCTATTTGCACAGTGTGTAATAGCAGAAAGGCTAATATGCCTCTGTGTTTCTGCCTCTGTCAGACCTCTCAACCAATCATGTACATATTTGAACAGACTCAGGGAAAAGTCAAGAAAAAGTCAGGGACAATCAGGGACACCTTTAAAATATTAGTGCCATTAAGTTGAAACATTGAGAGAATCAGAGCATATGAATTAATACACCTTTTCTGAAGTAAAAGAAGTGTCTAACTCTTAATTATTGTCATTATTCATTAAGTGTAATTCACCACCTTTTCGTCCCAAAGTCAGTAGTTTTAGGAGGGATTCAGAGGGACAGAGCTAAAATTTGTGTCAAAATCAGGGACATCCCTGAAAATTTGGGACAGTTGGGAGGTATGGCCTCTGCCCTAAACAGATATGCCAGTGTTTGTCCTGCTGTGATACTGTGTGGGGTTGCAAAGTGATGGTGTAACATTATTTCCTGCTAGAATGGCTGCTTCTCTTATCACAGTCATGTAATGTAATCCCACAACAACTGTTGGTCAACATCCACAGAACAAGCTGTGTGGTATGGTATTCCGAATTTTCCTTTACATTCACTAATTCTGATGCATGATATAGTTATTAAAGCGCCAACTTGATGTATATCTACCATGGCTTAGTGGTACTTCATGTTCTGTAGTGTGTGCAAGGTCCAGGGTTTGTGACTTACAGAGGTGTTTTATTTTGTTCCTGAGCAGAATAAGGGCCCTCACATACAAAATGACTAAGGTTTAAGCAGTTGTAAGCAGGTTTGCGCAGGTTTGCGCAATGCTGTGCATTGCTTAGCCGAGCGCAAACCTGCGCAAACCTGCTAACTATTGCTTAATAGTGCTTACTCCCACTCACCCCCGCACTAATTTCTTTGAAAGAAAAGAAAAATGGGGAGATAGGAAAGTGGTGAAAAAGGGGCACAAAGAGGGAAAGACAGTATGGAAAATAGCTCGGGATGTGCAGGATGGGTATAGGGAAGGTCCATAGCTGCCCATTTCTTCAACAGCAACAGCTGTGCATATGCAATAAATTTGGAGGTAGATATGAACCCTTCAACCCCTGAGAGAGTGGTGAGGACAACAAAGTATGTTGTAATGCCAATTAAATAACATTTCATGTGTCCAGTGGACATGTGTGCAAAATGGGCAGCTATGTATGGGGTCTATTTTTTTTTTGGGGAGCAGATTGCCCTTTTTTTCAGGTGAGAGTGGAATGTGGGGTAGGGGAAGTAGGTATATTTGGGGAGGTAGGTTGGGGAGGTAAACAGACAAGACAAACAAGATGCATACAGGGGCAGTATATGACACATGTGGTGGGTGAGCACCTTTGACGGGGAGGGATGTTTGGAAATCACAAGCCCATGAGCCCCCAGATGGAAAAGTGGGATTGAGGTCCCCACCCATGGGCAGTCACCACTACACCTTCACGGCCCAGAGGGTGGCTGTGTAGGAGGGGCAGGCTGACCCGGGAGTTGCGCCACTTGGGCCTCAAGCTGGCGTAGAGGTCCTGCAACAGAACGTTCAATCTCTCTACGCACCACAGCCCGGACCGTTCGAAGGGTGATAGGTGCCCCTCAACCCACGCTTGCACAGGGGGCCGAGCCCCATCCCCTGCAGCGCTTCCACCCGAAGGTGGCACAGGGCCAATGGAGGAGGAGGTCCTAGGCTGGGCACCAGATCTGCTGGTGCCAGGTGCCATGGCCAGCTGAGGTGGGACAGGTGGGTCCACTGGGACTGGCTTTCCCATACGAACTATGTTTTGAGGATTTTAATTAAGATATAGGTTTGTAACAGTCAATAGCATTCCCAATTAGTTATAACAGCATGCAGAAGTATTCCCATTAAACCAACACACCAGATTTTCAACAGTTGAAAAGCAAGCATAACACATGCATATATAGAACAATAGTGGACATTACAACAGCATGCAGGTTGAATTGATAGCAACAGGCCACCAATATTGTGGTATTTTAACAGGGCACATGCATAGAAATAAATGCAAATATTTATAAACCAATAGGACATATGTCCCAACAAATGTTTTGAGATTAGACATACCGATTGAGATGTGGAATTGCATTTTTATGCACATACAGTAGGGTGGGAAAAGATAGCTCAATTAACAACTTATATATCCTTCTAGTTTTCACTACATTCCTATTAACTGCAGTTATATGTCCCTTACATGTATTATTACACTACCCAATGTCCTTATATTGTGCAATTGGATTTTGCTAGATCATTATATACATGAGCTGTATCTTACATACAAACTGTCCAAGATGCAGATGTTACTGCAACATATTTTGAGAGTTGCTCACACAAACTACTGCTAAGATGGTACACTGACAGATCTACTTTCATATAATTATCAAGATATGTTCAGGTGAAATTATCAGTTAGATGTTAACAGCTCCCTACATTTCTGGCAGCACACTGACACTTCTGGGGAACACGATACCAAGCTACTCATGTGCCAGATTAACCTGTACATGCTGGCCATGAACCAAAAGTTGAGGGCTGTACATATGCATACAAGATACTGACACTCCCTTCATCCACATTATATGGGCCTACCCAAGTGTGGGTTGACACTGCTTAATACAACACTACTATTTGTAGAATGCAACAGTACAACAACATATCAAAGAAAATGACACATATTCACTCCATGAATCATACATTTATTAAAGGATTATTATACCTTTATTTATTGGGTTAAAAGACGTTTTGAAGCCTCTCTCATTTATTTTATATAACAGTACATGCAGAATAATGACTAACCTGCCTCATGACACAGCCTTTGCAGCCTATCTTCATGGGCTTGCTGGTTCATAGCCCGGACACCTGCAGCTGTGAAGTAAATGCAGTGATATTGAGACATACCTATCAATAGTATAGACAAGCATAGCAATTCTTAACTACTTAATACAAAGTCGACTTACTCAGTACTGGGGCATTAGGTTTCGTACGGGATTCCTGGATCCATTGGTCCAGTTGATCCTCCCTACGTCGCTTCAGGCCAGAATAATGGTGCCTGACCTGCTCACCAGTCTGAGGAACACCAGTGGCACTGGTGAGATCACAGGCAAGACTGTTCCAGGCCTCCATTTTATATTGGGTACCCTGGTACTGGCCCTGCAGGAGTCTTTCCTCATGATTGTGGACAAGGAGCCAAACCATTACTTTGGACTCCTGGATGCCCCAGCATTGTGCTCTAAATCAAGTGCCTTCACCAACACCAGCCATGCTAACTGCAGAAGGAAGCTACAACCAGTTATAGCAAGTATTCCCTCCTGTGAAGCTTAAATATGCCTCATTTCACACACTTATTTGTGATTGGCCAGTTTTGGAAAAACTCAGCTGTAGGCACGTCTGCTTAGCTGATGTTGGCAATGTTTAAAGTTCCTTTGATAGATATGTGTCTGTTGAAAGTGCATGTTTGTGAAATGCTGTCATGGCTTAGTGGTTAAATACTGTGACTATAGTGCACAGTATCCTGAGTTTGAGCCCTGTCACTGCTTTTTATTTTCCTACTAGACAGACCTGACTGGTTAAGGTATAGTAAAGCAGGTGTGAGCATGTTTAACCGGCTTTGCTCAACTTTGCCCGACTTTGCCCAACATTGCTCAACGTTGCTCAACATTGCTCGGCATTGCCCGACGTTGCCCGAAGTTGTGCTGGTTAGCGCAGTGCGCAGCTACACGCAATTGTATTTAAATATGCTCAATAATGGTAAAATGTGCTTAGTAGTGCTTTATATTGCTTAAAATAGAGTACTCATGCCTCAGAATGCATAGCCATTTCACCTTCATATATATATATATATATATATATATATATATATATATATATATAATTTGTTCACTACTACATTTAACATTTCAATGCTTGCTTTTTTACAAAACGTATACATAAAAAATGTCAGGAAATATTTTTGTATACAGATTTCCCACAGAAAATGGAATGTGCAGTAGTGGGACTCGAACCGGGAATGCCTCCTCTTTGTGCGAGGGCTCTAACCACTACGCAATTGCAATTTTGCTTAATTTGCATATATTTTTCTTATTATCCTCTTCTGGTTTCTAAGCTGCTAACTGTAGCTAAGCAATGGGCAAACCCACGCAAACCCATGCATATATGGGCAGCTATATCTGAAGAAAAAAATATATTTTTATTTTTAATTTTGTAAGTTGTTTAACATATGGGGGAGTGTAGTGTTACATTGTAGACATGTGAGCGGACCCGCTCGTGTAACTCGGAATTGCAGCATTTCTTCATTGCAGGGGTGTGGATTTTTGGACTGCTCAGAAGTCCGACATGCCCCTACACTCGTCCACTCTCCATGTAAGCTTTAGAGTTGAGGCAGCATGCCCTCATTAATATGCATGGCGCATTGCCGTCATACTCTTAGAGTGGCGCTTTTGTGTAAGACTAATCTAGTCTTACACGGAAGATTAGTAAATCTGGGGGATAGTCTTTTTTTTAGTTTTTTCAAGTTTATATTTTGTGTTCGTATAGTTAAGTTGTTTGTATTTTTCACTAGTCTTCTGTCTCATAGTTTTATACATAGTTTTACATATACTTCCATATGGCATTGCATTTACTTATTTTTCTTATATGATTTTTAGTTTTTTAAGTTACATTTCTTGGATGTTGTATAGTTTAGTTGCTGATGCTTAATGCTGTTTTTGTATTAGATTGATTATATTTAGAGGTAATTCAAAACTGTGGTGGTGGTGCTGTGGTAGCGTTGTTGCCTCACAAAAGACATTGTCCTGTTCGATTCTCAACTAGAGCGTCTTCTGTGTGGAGACATGCGTGAATGGGCGTACCTTCATTGAAGGTTGTGCGTCAGGGCCGGCAACTCAGCATGTAAAAATCTACTGCCAATCATTAGTGGACCGGAGTTCTGCTGTGGCGACCCCTAACCGGAAAAAGCCAAAAGACACAACATATTTAGAGGTAATTTGTTCATTCGCTTTATGCTCTTTTTCAGTGTTCTGTTACTTTTTTTATATGCTGTTTTCAGGTTGGTATTTATCTTTGGTTAAGTATTTTCAGTTTTTCTCCTCTGGTTTTAGTTATTAGGCTTTAGATGCTACGTTTCATATTTTTCTGTATTTTTGTGTTTTGGAATTGCATAGGTTTATGTAGATTTTAATAGCATATTTGGGTTTTGTTTTGTGTTTCATATTAGTCTTTTTATGGGTTTGGACGCTTAGATGTACACCCTCATTGGCTGATTCCATTCCTGGATGTCTAGATAACAGTCATCCTTTGTGTCTGCTCTCCTCAGACCTCCCTCTTTTTTAATTGGTCCTTTCATTACTTTTATATTATGATTGGCCTTTGTGCTTAGACTCATTCTCTAATTGTTTTTTGTGGGTAGCATTGCTGCACTTAGAATGGGCAACCATGTGGTTTAGTTTTTTTCTTGGTTTACTGACATTGCGATGCCCCTTCTATAATTTCTATATATATTGTCCATTGTCTGCTTTTTCTCTCTCAGGATTTTAGAAATATGGTTGTTCAGTTCATGTAGTTGTTTGAATTTTTTGCAGCTGTGTATCTGGAGTAGATGGGTCATATCCCTTTTGACTGTCATTTTTTGCTAGTCACCTGGCAGTTTAGAGTGGAATTTCTACTTGTTATGTTTTGTTATATTATATTTTGTTGTTGATTTCATTATGTTTTTTTTTTGTTGTTATCAATGTAGGGTTGTTTATGCCTACAGTGTACCTGGATGCAGTTTTTGTTCTTTTAATCACATCTGTCATTAGGTTGTTTGCCTTTGATTGGTCGTTTTATTATTTTTTTATTTTTGATTGGTCTTTGATTGGTCCTATTTAGTAGCAGTTAGAATGGGTGACTGAGTCGATAATTTTCTGATACTGGTTTTGTTTTTGAGACTAGGACATAGTGTTTTCTTGATTCGAAGAGGATGTTGTTTGATTATTTTATTGGCTGATCTGCATGTTATCGCCACTTGTTGTTTTTTGCCATTTTCTTGTCTCTATAGCGCTGTTGACTTCATTATAGCTATATGTTTTTATTGTGTTTTGAAACAGGGGATTTTCTGATCCCTTGTTAACATCATTCACTAATTTTATACCTTGACATTTATGAGCCTGTGATAGCTTGCCCAGGGTCGCTAGTCAGAGTTTAGAGATATAACCCTAGTTTTTAAATGCCTGTATTGGGAAGTTTTTGATTGGTGGTGTGCTCATCCAATAGCCACCCTTAATTTATTTTTTTATCCAATGTGAAGTTCTCGAGTGTATAGTCCTTTTGCATGACAGATGCAAATGTTTGTAGGCCTTTCGTTTCTAGGTTTTACCTTGCATTTGATTGGATGTTTCTCACAGTGTTGTATGGGAATCCTTCCTTATAGATTGGTTTAATTCATAATTATGGTTTTGAATTAATGTCTTCAACATGTGATTAAATTTAGGAATTTTGATTGATTTGTGATCTATTTTAAATATGTGTTGTATGTCTGCATAGTTTATGATCTGAAGAAGCTGTGCATGTTCACCATGAAAGCACTTACCAATAAATATATTTCCTGTGGTTGTCAGTCGTGGTAGTCTGGAGTATTTTACTCTACATTATCAGTACTTATATTTATTTGGTGACACTATGTGGGCCACTCCAGAAGGCATAGCCATCATGGTGAACTACTACCATTTGTATTAGTATTAATATTTTTACACAGTCTAATTGGGCACCTTTTGTTAAGGGCCTTAGAGTAGCTGATTGTGGACTGTCTGGTGGCAGTGATAACTACCTTGTAGTCTGGGCAGAAGGGGGCATAGCTAGTAAACTTGTGCCAGCCTTTCCCAGGTGTGTGTCTGTTTGCAAATCAAATCTTGCAGTGTGTGTGTGTGTGTGTGTGTGTGTGTGTGTGTGTGTGTGTGTGTGTGTGTGTGTGTGTGTGTGTGTGTGTGTGTGTCAGCTACTTGGGGCAGAACACGAAGCACTGGGTTTACAGAGAGGATGCTGGTGGACTTGGCTTGGACACTTGGCTGAGGACCTAATCCTACAGCTGTACCAGTGGGGAGTCTTATTGGGAATTTGGAGGGACACAGATATAGAATCATCCAGATCCCGAGCTCAGTGTGTTCCCTATGTGCTCTTAAGGGAAATTGTACTTGATGCAGAGAGGTCTGCATCTGAAAATACTTAGTGTATCCATTTGTATTCCCAGTGCACATCCCTCTTCAGTGTCAGTGGTGAGGATTCAGGCTTTTTGATTACTGGTCCAATGTGGGGACGACACGTATTGGTGGTCATCACATATTGCTAGCAGTGGTGGGCATCACAGCTTCTCTCTTTTTTAAAGTCTGCCACTGTTTTTCATTAATACATCTTTCAGATTTTCCCACATTAATAGTACTTGGTACCCTTTTATGGACATATCTGTTACCTCGGTATGTCAGTTATGTGTTTAAGTATGTTCCAGCTTACCTCAGTATCCTTGTTATTCACAAGTCTTCTCTAGCTCAGGTCAATACTTAGGCCTCCATATCCTTCCATTTGTCTTTGTTCAAAATAAATCAATTCCCTCGCCCTGTATTCATTGACAGCTGGCAATCACTGTATACATATATATATATATATATATATATATATATATATATATATATATATATATATATATATATATATATATATATATATATATATATATATATATATATATATATATATATATATGTATGTGTGTATATATATATATATATATATATATATATATATATATATATATATATATATATATATATATTGTTTTTTTAGATTAATTTTGTCCTATGCATGTCAAGCTGAGCATCAAGTCTAACTGGACTTGAGATCCTCTTTGAGCTACCTCAAAGGGCTGTCATTCAGGCAGCCATGATGGTGTTTGTGCCCCTATTCTCACTGTTCTTTTCTGCATGGTGTGCAGCTGTTCCTGAGGCACCTTTGTGCCATGGCCTTAAAGGAGTCTGGTTTAACCCTAAGGTAACCATCTGTTCTGTATTGTGCCTAGAACTACATAACACCCTTTTCAGTTTTAGATTACATCATTTAGAGTGGGGCTTATAGGTGTTTTTTTTGTCTTTTTTTATGGCCATAAACTTCCCTTGATTGCTGACATAAGCATCCACATCACTGCAAGTGACCCCCCCCCCTATGCGTATGTGATCCTAAATATGCTGAGCTGAGGACAGTCACCCCCTGGTGTGGAATCCCTAATCTGAAGTCCCCCAGTAACTTGCCCATTGTTGTCACACAAGCCTCCACTTGTGCCCTTCTGTGGGAGCAAATCAGCTGACTATAACCACCTCCCTTACCCCAAGACTGAGCGAGCGAGTGACTGCCGCCCAGTTCCCCAACCCCTGCTTAGCTCTTCCACTGCCTGAGCAACTACTCAAATTTGTGTCATCTGACCTGCAGTCAGTGTTTTATCCCTGTATGCCACACAAGATAGGTATTCATTGAATATTTGTCTTATATTTCTAATGTAATAGAATTATATTTGATGCTTGTTCAAACAAAGTACATAACATGAATAGAATTACCACCTGTCCCACTTTGCGAGGGACAGTCCCTCTTTGAGCAGTTGTGTCCTGACAAAAAATATTAAAAATGGCAAATGTCCTGAGATTGTAGGACATAATTATGTCCCATATTTTATGTAATAGTTGCATAAAATAGTTATTTCTGTATCTAAAATACCTAAATGTTACAAGAAACAGAATAAGCAACTAAACTGCTACAAGAATAAGCTTTTATTTAGGCAAAAAAGTTAAGTTCTATCCTTTGTACTGACCGTGGGTATGTGTCGGCCTGCAAAATCTGATGTGTGTCCCGAAAATGTCCCACTTTGGCCATTTGAAAAGGTGGCAACCCTAAACATGAACAGATAACTGCTTTTAAAAACTAGATAATACTGTACTCAGTATATAAAGCCATCTAGTCACTTCTTAAACCAACTGCCTCAATCCTAAGCTACCGATAAACATTGCTCAAATATCATTGACTCTTCTGAGTTCCATTCTTATCCCATTTTGCATTTGGTAACTATATATTTCCTATTAATCATGTCATGATTTGTTACTACCTGCAGAGTAATTTGCCTGTGTATGCCTTTGTTTTAAGTAGCTTCTACTAAGTTTCCACAACAGGAAAGTCACAAAGATAAGACATACTGACTATGGTTACTGTAAAGGACAATGTCATTCACAAAAATAAGACTTACCGACTCTTTATGGCTATTGTAGAGGACAAGGTCGTTCACAGAGGCTGAGATTGAGGAAATGGTACCTGTGAAGGCCAGTACAGAATATGGCATTATTAGTTCACAGAAGGATAGGTTCATTCTCTTTATTGAAAGATACTATATTATAACAGCACTGAGTGAGAAATTTGGTGTCACCATTGCCCCAAAAGCCACATTATTAGATTATAAACAGGCTGCTGTTAATACAATCCTACCTGTTTTTCCTGAATCCAAGGTATAGGTCTGTGTGTTTCAGCCAGAGCAGACACTGTGGCACATTATCCAAAAGCTGGGGCTGCACCTGAATTACACAGCCTACTCCAAGCTCCCGCTGGAGATGAAAGAGGTCTGAGGTCCTGATGCTGGCATATCTACTCCCAGGTTCATAGGTGTTTATTAGGCAAACGACCACAAGGGCCTTTTTAAGCCTAGCCATACATCCCAAATCTCTGACAAGTTCTGATACCCTTGATAAGTGTAAGCATGGGCCTGGAAGATGAACCATTTACAGGTTACCTCTGTCCGTTAGAGACATAGGTGCAAAACCAGGGATGAATTTCTGGTTTCCCATCTAATTGTGCAAGTTGCACTTGAATTGGGTTAGGGAGGGACTCTGCTTCACATGGATGGGGAGTCTGTTCCATAGACAGGGTAGTCTCTGTGATACATATCTATCTCTCCAGCAGGTCCTATTTACATCACAGGCAAGGTTTAAGTCTTTAGAACAAGTAATGCTGGTGCTGTTTGTTTTGTGGATATGCAGGAGGTCCATCAGAGTGGGCTCTGACAATGCCCTGTATGCCAGGCATAAATTTCCCCTCAAAAGCCTGTAGGAGACAGAATACAAGGCTAGGGCCTTGAGGCGGTCTGCATAGGACATATTACTTACTCCCTGTATTCTTTTAGTGAGGAACCTCTGTGGATGTTCCAGTTGATGGATATGCCTGGTTAGGTTCATACCAAAGGGGGCATTGTCCTCAATGATAAGTCTGATGAATGCCGAATACAGTTGAACAATGACTGCCATACCTTTGTTTATAAGTTGTGCAACATAGAATGATTTCCTCACCACTGTAGACATGTGATGATCAAAGGCTAGATTACTGTCTATGTGTGTCCCTAAATCCCTGACTACTGGGTCAACTCTAAGGGGTGTGTTGTCAATGGGATAGTTACCAGGAATGGATGACTTCCCAAACAATGCTATTATGCATTTCTTGGCATTTAGTTTTAGTCCATGGCTCTGACACCAGTTGTTTGTCTGTGTCAGCCCCCTCCTGGAGATCATTTGTGTCAGTGTGAGATTCAATGACAGCTCCTAATTTGCAATCATCTGCATATTTCGTCATCCAGAGACCACTGACATTGGGCCTTGTCTTCTGAGAAGTAAATGCCAAAAAGGAGTGGTCCAAGGACTGATCCCTGAGGGACTCTACTTGTGACTGGCCTCTTTGTAGAGGGGGACTCCCCAGTTCTAAATTCCTGGGTCCTGTCTGTGAACCATTTGGCTACCCACCGGGTGACATACAAGTTTATGCCTAATGAGTGGGTATTGTGTCAAATGCCTTGGCCAGGTCAAGGCAGGCAGTGTGAATGACTATGCCATCATCCATTGCTTTGGTAACCTTCTCAAAGAAGTCCACCAGGTTGAGTAGGCATGATCTGCCCTCAACGAAACCAAATTGGGTTAGGTCCAGTGCCTGGAGGTTTACTATATCTCTATTGATCATCTCCATGATAATTCTTATTATAGCTTTACATATAAGACTAGTGAGACTTACGGATCTGTAGTTTCCAGGGTCTGTAGATGTCTCACTTTGTGCAGAGAGATGATTGTTGCCTTTCTCCATTTGTGAGGCACAAAGCCTGTTAGGAGGCTAGAGTTAAATAGTAATTCCAGAGACCCTGATAGGTCATGTTTCATGCCATTTAGAAGGCATCCTGGGATATTGTCTGGGTCAATTGATGCAGTGTTATTGGTTTTAGAGAGTGCATTAAGGACCTGTTCCCTAGTGATAGTAGGGGGAGCTATATCTGATGATATTTCCTGAGGGAAGATTGAGAGGGAGAGAGGGATAAAGCTGGAGCTAAATTTATCAGCCAGGAGGTTTGCTGTATCTTGGCTCAGTATAGGTGGATCCATTTACAATGAGCTCTGCACACAATTGTGTATTGCCTTTGAGGTTGTGGACATAGCTAAAGAATGCTTTGTGGGTGTCCTTGGCCTTGGAGGTCAAATTTATCTCAAATTTGGCTTTGGTAGACTATTTGTCCTCTGAGTTGTTTGTTTAGTTTGATGAGAGTGCTTTTATCCTGCTGGGTGCTGCGCCTCCTAATTTTTGACATGATTTTCTTCCTCCTGTTATACAGCCGATTGATTTTGTGATTCCACCAGGGTGGCTTGTTTTTTGAGTTTTTTATTTTATTTTATTTATTTGCAGTTTGTTTACCGGGATAGTCCATTGGGCCGAGAAGAACCCACTTTCAATGGAGTCCCGGGGAGAAAAGCTCCAAAAAACATTATACAATGTAAAACAAAACAGTACAGAGTTAGTTCTGTACTTATTCCTGATGGGAAGAGCTGCCTCTATGCAGCTATTAACATGCTTGTACAGGGTTTCTGTGAACAGTTCTGCATATGCAGAAGTGTTCTCAGCGTTTATGGGGGCTTGACATTTTGCCAGGTTCTCACTTAATAGCAGGAGGTTAGCCTTGAATAGTTCCTAAATATTCCATGTTTAGCTGGGGCTCCAGGTTTTATTTTTACTTCAAAGGAGACCATTTTGTGGTCTGACCTTACCAGGGAAGGCATTACAGTAGGGGGTGTGCAGCAGTCTCCCATATTAGTGAGGACCCATAGCCGGCCTTATGCATAGGCCAACTAGGTGGCCGCCTAGGGTGCTGGTCTAGCAGTGGCACTTTTCCAGTATTTATTTGGTGTAGGTAGACCAGGAATGGGGCACCAGGTAGAGTGGTGGGGGGGGGGCGCCATGGAGCCCTTTTGCCTAGGAAACCAGTTGACCTAGGGCCACTCCTGAGAGGACCAGATCCAGTATGGTTGCACCCCTAGTTTGGTGTATTGACTATCTGGTCCAGGGAGTTTGTGTTTACAAAATCCAGGAATATCTGTGCATATACATTTGGTGTCATATAGGATTCCCAGTTAATAGTGGGGTAATTAAAGTCACCCATGAATATGGTATTGGGTTGGATCATTAGTGTTTCTAATAAGTTTAAATACATGGTATGCTTTTCCTGGGTCATAGAGGGGGACCTATAGCTTGCTAGGAAATGGTACTGCATTTTACCTATGGTGATTTGAACATGGATCAGCTCAAGTGCATTATCCTGTTTGATCAGCCTTGAAGTATATTTATTTTGTATGTAAATAGAGGCACCTCCATCTTTAGTCCCTGCCTGTGAAATAGTTGGCCTAAATGTGTGGAAGGCACTATAACCTTGCACTGTTTGTGTGCTCTCTTTGGCTTTAAACCATGTCTCAGTGACCTCACAGACATCAGCATTCTCTAGGGTAAAGAGAGCTTCTAGGGAGTGGAGTTTTTTGTTTAGAATCCTAACATTGAGCAATAATACCTTTAGGTTTTCTTGGTTTTGATTTGCTATGTCGGAAGTACTTTCAGTTTGGCATTGCCTAAAAAAAGGCACAATGGGGGAATACAATGTTTTAGCTAATATACGAAAGCATAGAGGGGAGAGGAGCACACCATCCCTGGTCTGTTGACCATCTCCTTCCATGTTGACAAATATTGCACCCCCTTAGAATGGCACCAGAAACTAAGCCAATTATTAAAGTCAATCATCTTTTGTTCATATTGTGGCATCATCCTTGGAGAAGGTAAAATGCTGCTCAATGCTAGGCTCATATCAGGCTGAGACACATATTCTGAGAGCTCCATGATGTCTCTCTTCATATAGTCTAGGGAGGTACGTCTCAGGTCATTTAGTCCCACATGGACTATGACTGAGTCATATTGGTAATTGTGGTCCAATGACCTGAGTTCATGCATAGGGTGATGGCTCCTGGCCCCTGATATGCAATTGACCATAAATTTCTCCTTACTCAGCCTGAAATTGTTGAAACTGTGGTGGCCTTCAGTGTACTTCAGGAGAATTGCATTAAAGGTTTAAGGATAACTATATCTGGAGTGGGCCTCACTAGTATGACACCCATATCTCCAGTCCCCATGTGCTGCACCCCAACTTCCTAAGCATATTGTGATATGTGACTGAATTGAACTGCCGGTGACCTTCCTGCCTCAGGTGCAGAACAGTGTGGAGGGTGGCATCTCCAGGCTGCATGCAGGACAGACAGAGGGCTTACACAAACTTTGAAGGTTAGTTTGCCAGGAACAGAACCTCAGAGATGTCCTAAACTCAACAGTTTGTTGTTTTCCACCATTCTGCAAGCATCATAGATGTTTGGTCAAGTACAAGCCTCAATAAACAGTGCTGGGTGAGAAGGAAAAGTATTATCCATACCATTACACACCACCACAGTCTGTAAATGTCTGAGCTGTGTAAAAGCCTTGCAAGACAGTGCTGTCTTCTGTCTTGTATGAAATGCCATCCATGCTGCTGCTACTGTTTTAAACTACCCACTACTGTTACCAAAACCACTTATGACTACAGAGTCGTTATTACCTTATTTCTAATACAAATCAAGGCCCCAAGTTCTTGATTTAATACCTTTCTGGACCTTGATTTTTGCCAGTGATGTAGAAAGATTAAGCCCTAACCATGGTCCAAGTGATCCGAGTTTGACTAGCATCTTGGGCACTTGGCAGTACAGATAGGGGCAATGGCTGTGCCCATCCTCGACAAGGAAGTAATTCTGGTATGCTGTTCCAAATATGACCAGACCTCTGTTGGTGGAGGGATTGATTCTGGAACTGGAGCCAGTTATGAGAGGATGTGGACATGGACAGCCAACCTGGTGATGGTGGCACTTTCCTGTCCATGTAGACGAGCACGCATGCACAGATAGTGGGACTTAAATAGTCCTTTCAGTGATGCAAGTGGCCCACATCATGAGCAAGGGGAGGGATTAAGGCCTTAAACATAAAAATGCCTTCAGTTGCTGGGATGCTGGTTTGAACATAAACTCCCTGATGTGTATCAGGATAACAGCCTCTCCAAAAGGCTTCTTCAGTGAATCTGATAGATTCCCTCCATCAGGCTGTCCTCATCAATAAGCTATACATGGTTCTTGCATTTAGTTTTGGGGAGTCTTGATAATTGGCATGGCAGGAAGGAAAAAAAAAAACTTACAAAATATATTTTATTTATTTTTTTAACATTTGCTTACCAGGAAAATTTTCAGAGGAGGCCCAGAGAGAAACTCTCCAGATGCATGCCTTTGTAACATGGGAGGAAACCAGAGCACCTGGAGGAAACCTGCACAGAAGGTACCCCAACCGAGAATCAAACCGGAGAACCTCTTGCTGTGAGGCAACAACGCAACTGCTGCGTCACTGCACCGTCCGTATATATATATATATATATATATATATATATATATATATATATATATATGGGTCCCCTGCACATGGACAACATTTCACAATGTCGAAGACCATATGGCTGAGACCATATGATTGACATTTGAAATGATGACCATGCGGAACCGGCATCTCTGTACAGTGCAGAATGGAAAGATTTCCATTTCTGTACTGTAGTAGGATCTCGGAGTTGGTATATTTAAGTTATGGGGGGGTGTGGGGGGTGTAGCCCCCCTGCTATCATTTAAAAATTAGGTTTATATTGTTTGTTTTATTTTATTTTACATGTTCGGAATTTTAGGAGTCGAACATATGGTCTCGGCCATATGGGTTTTTCTTTCTAACATTTCGAACATGTGTCCCAGACCCATATATATATATATATATATATATATATATATATATATATATATATTTCTATATGGGTCTAGGACACATGCTCGAATGGCATATGTCCAAATCACAAAACATCGAACACACATACTTGAAAGCGATTAACATCGAAAAGCGCTTTCGTGTATGTGTAGTTAAAAACAAATCTTCGTTTCTGCAGGGGGGCAAAGCCCACCTGCACCCCCACACCCCCCTACTTTATTATTCTCACTCCGAGATTGCACTACGGTGGGGAAAAGGGAATTTTCCCTTACCCGCACTGTAGTCCGATGTACGAAAACAGGCACACATACACGGAAGCGCTTTTCGATGTATGTGTGTTCAATGTTTTGTGATTCGGACATATGCTAGTCGAGCATGTGTCCGGATCCCATATATATATATATATATATATATATATATATATAGAGAGATATATAGATATATAAATATATATATATATATATATATATATATATATATATATGTGTGTGTGTGTGTGTGTGTGTGTATGTATATATATATATACATATTTATATATATATATATATATATATATATGTATATATATACATATATATATATATATATATATATATATATATATATATATATACATATATATATATATATATATATGTCCTTCTGTGTCTTCAACAGAAGTCGTTACCGTTATCTGCTGTTTCAGTCAGTCTCCACAAACTGGTTGCCTTTTCTATCCCAGTCACATTGTGAGGCTGCATTAATGCTCACCATGAATATAGCTGTACCACCAAGACAAGTACTCATCTTTTTATACTTATAGGGTCCACATGATCCCATCACCTTGGATTACTCTTCACCTAAGGAAGCATGTAAAACTCAGAAATATAACATGGTAGTACAAATGCTGTGCGTTTCCAGAAGAATGATTATCCAGTACACCAATCAGGAATATCTGCAAAGCTCAAATCATGCAAGTTAAGACTGCCTTAATTGTAAATCGTGCAATCTTCCTTATTAACCTGTCTCAGAACATGTTGGAAAGAGATAATTCATACAATTGTATGATGGTCCAATCATTTTCTCATTTTGGCTCAAATGCTCATTCAGCAAGCGTCATCATTGCAAAGAAGCACATCTTTCATTATGGAATACATGCTACATTTTATGCACATACTGTCAATGCATTACAGAGTAATATAGCCCATAAGCATTTTGTATGCTCAGTGCACTAATTGGCACCAAACATTGGTGTGTGTGTGTGTGTGTGTGTGTATGTGTGTGTGTGTGTGTGTGTGTGTGTGTGTGTGTGTGTGTGTGTGTGTGTGTGTGTGTGTGTGTGTGTATACCGTTCACCTTATGTGTCTGCATTAGTAGGCTACAATTAGACAATGTACACAATGCACACATGCAATAGCAGAAAAGCAAATTTCTGAACAGAATGCTTGTTTACATGGGATAAGTAGAAATAGGGAAGGAGGAGGTAGCACTAGAAGTCACTTAAAAGGGCAGACTAGAGTGGTCTGTTGTTACCTGCTACCATCAAGTGAATGTAATGTAATATCACATGCAACTGATAGGACTTTATATGTTGTGTACATGACATTTGCAGTTGTAAATAAAAGAACTCTAAATAAAATTAGTAGGACATTAAAATGCTCAATTAAGACAGAAAATAAAATATGAGAGCAGACTTGCTGAAGATTCCAAAAGTAATAAAAACTTTTAATTCAGTTAACAATTTTAGATCTTATTTAAGTTCTATGAAGATTAATAACTTTTTGTTCTGTGGATTTAACATTTGTTTACTGCGAAAGTCTGACTGGGACAGAGCCCATTTTCAGTGGAGGCCCATGGAGAAAGGCCAGATGCATGTCTTTCTAATGTGGGAGGAAACAGGAGCACCCAGAGGAAACCCACACGAATGCAGGGAGGACATGCAGACTCTGCACAGAAAACACCACAGCTGAGAATCGAACCAGAGAGCCTCTTGCTGTGAGGTGACAACACTAACCGTTGCGCAACTGTGCCGCCCATTTTTGACATGGGATACTAGAATGACTGCAGTAGAGTTTACTATTTTGGAAATGCTGGTAAAGCTACAGCTTTATTAAGGCATAGTGATTTATTGAATTTGTCCAATAATTTTTGTGGACATGATAGAAAAATCTTTAAACAAAATTAATAAAGTCTCATCTATGGGAAATGGTATAATGCCAGATATATTATTATTAACTATAAAAAATGAGATTACTCCCATATTGCAAATTATCTTTAATAAGCTTCTGCAAAATGGAACTGTATCCTGGTCTTAGAAATTATCTAGTATCACACCTATTTATAAAAAAAGATAAGAAAAATGAAATTAAAAATTACAGACTGACCAGTTTAATATCTGTTTTAAGTAAATGTTATAAAAGATGTATTATACAATTCCTCCCTATTAATATTCTAAAACGTGCATGCTGATTGGCCAGCCCAACCAGCATGCCCGTTGTAAATCCCACAATATACCAACGGAAAAAGGTCCGGTTGCCCGGACTTTTTTCTGTTGGTATAAACTGCCCCAAAATCTTTTTTTTTTTTTTTACAATAAAAAAAAAGAGAGAAAACGGAGCAATGGACACTTTCTTTTCTCCATTGCTTCTGTTTTAAAGTCTTGATGTACTGGGTATGCATTGGAACGCAAGTCCCATACGCATGCGCAGTACATCAAAAAGCAGAATCAGTATACCACAACCGGTGGAAGAACAGCAATCTGCCATTATACAAAGACATTATTTAAGAAAAGTAATTTTTTTCTTAAATAATGTCATTGTATAATAGCAATAATCGACTCCGTGGTTGTGGTATATTGAAGATTTACCCATGGTTGCCTTTGTTTAATCACGAGGGCGAAGCCCTTTTGATTAAACCACACCAACCGTGGGTAAATCTTCATCATACACCGAACCCCCCATTAATATTCCAAAACATGCATGCTGATTGGTCAGCGTGCATGTTATCAATCAGACTTATACTAATGGAAAAAAGTCCAGTCGCCCAGACTTTTTCCATTAGTATAAGTCTTTTTTTACAGCAACGGAGAACGCAAGATCTCTGTTGCTGTTTAGACACTGTCTTGCTATGTTAAAGGAGTTTAACATAGCGAGACAGCTTTAAGATCATCCTTTCTCCATTGCTTTTTTTAAAGCTGTTTTACTATGTTGAATGAGTTTAACATAGCGAGACAGCTTTAAGAAAAGCAACGGAGATTCTCCATTGCTTTTTTTAAAGCTGTCTCCCTATGTTAAACTACTTTAACATAGCGAGACACTTTGTAAAAAGCAACGGAGATCTTGCTTTCTCCGTTGCTTCCACCCACAGCTCTGATGTACTACATAAGCATACGCATGCGCAGTACATCAGAACTGCCACAGAATACCAGACAGCTGCGGAAGGGCAGCAAGGAAGCATTATACAATGCCATTATTTAAGAAAAGTAAGTATTTTGTTTCTTAAATAATGTCATTGTATAATAGCAATAACCCACTTCTGGGTGTGGGTAATGCTGGATTTACCCACGGTTGTCTTTGTTTGGCCACTTGGGCTTCGCCCTCGTGACCAACCCACACCAACCTTGGGTAAATCCAGCATTACCCACACCCAGACGTGGGTTATTGCTATAATATACCACATCATGTCATCGGTTGTTGCGTAATTATTGACATTCTGGCAAAAAACAGGTTCAGATATAGTAATACTAGATATGAATCAACATGGATTTATTAAGGTAGGTCTACCTTAATCAGTCGTGCTCATTTTTATCACCAATTCACTATGGCAATTCTTCAAAGAATTCCAAGGAAATGTATGAAAAAGATCGCAACAATCAAATATTTAAATTAGATGCAAACATCTGAATTTGTTCACAATAAACTATGGGTACAAGGATGGGGAATTAATTTTTGTAGTTAAACCTATTTTTGACATGATATTACAGACATTACTTGATATGAAAATGTATAGAGGTAAAAAAACATAAAGGCATAACAATCTAAGTTTTCAAAATGATGCTATGCCATTCTTATATAAGCCAAAGAATGGTAATATTATGGAATAAAATGCCAGAATATGAGTAGATCAGGGAACGAAGAAATTAAAAAAATAAAAAATAGACATTTTGGTGGAAGAAAAGGTATTTGACCCTGATATACAAGAATCAGTGTTCCTTGATGGCCATTAGGCTAAAACACTGTCTCACATTTATGAACTTATGAAAGTTAAGTACAGCCAAGATGGGAAATGAATAGTAGACATAAATGGCAGCCATGTCCGAGTATAATAATTAATTATAAGTTATGCCAATGCTCCATTTGTTGTCAACTCCTTACACCACTGATTCAACGAATTGTGCCATAGTGTGATACACTATCAGTAACTCAACAGCTAGATCACCTTTGGTGCTGGGAAGATCAGAAGCCAGTAGAGTTTGTCCTCATACCAGGTGGCTAGATTCATATTCTGATTCTGACATTGTAGTCAAGCAGCATGGGGGAAATGTGTAGTCATGATCAGTCAGACAGTCTACTGATAAATCATTTTCTCTTGTTCAGGTAATATCTTTGCACTTCACTAACCCTCATTCTCTCCTTCTTTAAGTCAAGTATCCCACACAGGTAAGTTTAGTTACTGACACACTCAGGCACAATATTATTGTCATCTGAATAGTTTGTGTGCGGCTTTCTATGCATCTGTGTATACATATATTTTTATATTACTTTGCACAGGATCCCCCAAACCCCCATTTAGTGAATAACATCATGGTAGGCATATTTTAGGTATTTACTAACTTGACACAGAAGAGTAAAAGGTTTCTACTGAGAATGGAATATTTGTAAAATGTTGACTTGCCCATAGGTTAATACTCGGCTAACTGCCTTTGTGGCCATTTTAAGGCAAGCCAATTTCCTCATCCGAGAATCAGACTCTGTGCTTTGTGACTATAAGATAAATACTGTAATCATTATGCCAATCCCTATCCCCTAAAAAGTACATCAGCTAATCATAATGACATAACAACAAGATTAGGAAATCAGTAATTGATCCTGCATCCATTGTATCATTCTCACATATGGTCATCAGAATCAAAAAGTGAAATAATATTAGACATGGATTTCTCAGCAGTTGTAAATATAGTGGTATTCTAATACCAGTGGGAACTTTAAGATGTACAACTTCAGAGATTTTGATGTTCCCAAGGTCTGGGCAAATTTATTTGAAATGAGAATGACATATGTCCCAGCCAGAAGGGCCAACACAGATGAAACCCTGATAAATTTTAAATTATTTGTGAGAAAGGTTAATTTAATTTTTTTGTTTCATGATAATGGCTTAAATTTACGTCCTGGTAATAATTGCAACCGATTCAGCATCTTTAATCCTCCTTTACAACCGGTTGTACAGTTGTTTGAAAATTGTATGAGTACGACATCAGAAAACTGCTTTCTTCCCCTATCAGGGAAGGGGCTAATCTTAACAGGGATGAAAGGGATGTACTGAAGACTGTTACTGTTAAAGACATCAGGGTAATGAAACCAGATAAGGGTGGGGGTCTTGTTGTGATGAATACCAGAGATTATGTAAATAAAATGTTAACACTGTTGTATTCTGATACCTATGAGGAGGTATCTTTACATGACATGAATTTAGCATACAGGTGTTTAGATATGGTGTTGTATGATTTGCTAATCAATGAAAAAATTAATAAGGGTGAATACAAGTTCCTCAGTATTGCATATCCAAGGACCCCCACCATATTTGAAATTCCCAAAATACATAAGAATATGATGGATCCACTCCTTTGTCCAGTTGTGGATGCAAAAGCAACTTTCCCCTTAGCACAATTTGTTGATTTCCATCTAAAAGGGGTAGTGGAGAAGTTTCCTTTTATGTTATAAGATTCATGGAATTTTTGGGAAGAGTTACACAGGAGCTGTATAATGATGATCTGTTGTTGGTAACCATTGACATCAAGGATTTATTCTCCATCATTCCTCACAATATTGGTGTGGAATGGTTCTATACTTTTCTATGTGACTACTCTGACTTAGGATACACTAGAATTTTAACGATTACTATCCTTATGGAGGATGTTCTAGAGGGTTCCCCTTCAATTTTATTTATTTATTATTTTATTTTATTTTGCATTTGTTTACTGGGAAAATCCGACTGGACACAGGTCCATTTTCAGCAGAGGTCTGGGGAGAAAACCTCCAGATTACAATACATTGCATGAGACTAAAAAAAAGTAGAACATACATACATATGGCATATATACATATGGCATATATACACAGCAAGACAACATGCTAGTGATTAACAAACATCTAAAACCCATAACATCTAAAATCATAACATCAAAACCATAACATCTAAAACCCAAAACATCTAAAACCCATCACATCTAAAATGTGCATCACAACATCAAACACTACAGAGCACATGAAGATCACATCCCCTCCACATACAACGACGCCAAACTAATAAACACACTTTTTCCTACGTTTCTGCAGGGGGGGGCAAGCCCCTCTGCCCCCCCTCCGTAAATTAAATATACCAACTCCAAGATTGCAGTGCAGTGGGAAAAAGTTAGTTTCCTAACCCCACTGTATCACAATCACCATAAAGAATGTACACATAATGTCTATATCACTTACCTGTATGGCCTAAAAAACACTTACAGAGTGGCAAAATAAACACTATATAAGTAGTGTAAATTCCTACACTATATAAATAATAACTATAGAAATAAAAACTACAACATCTCATAGTGATGCCACAAGATTAACATTAAACTATAACATTTACATGTTTGATGATACACTATTCAATATTATACATTTTAGATGTTATGAAATTCAATGTTATGGGTTTTAGGTGTTATGGATTTTAGACGGTAAGGTCTCGATGTTTTGATTTTAGATGTTATGGGTTTTAGATGTTTTGAAGGGGAACCGTTCTAGAGAACAATTTCATTATTTTTGAGAACCAGTTGTTCAAGCAGAAAAGTGGGGTGGCAATGGTGACAGCATGTGCCTCCCATTTTTGAAACCTGGTCCTTGCATATTGGGACAAGACCAAGGTTTTCACCTCTAACTTTTGCCAGTGCTGGTCTTTATATGGCCGTTTTTTTGGATGACATTATTTTCTGGCATGACACTAGAGAAACGTTAGAGGAATTTTTCCTATATTTGAATAGTTCCACCAGTTTTTTGGAATTTACCATGAATGTTCAAACTGAACAAATTAATTATCTAAATGTCAGTATTATTAAGAACGGGGCAACCAGGTAGTTTATTTCATGTCTATATAACAACATCGAAGCTTTAGTTAATTCAATAACTAAAGCTCGATCTTGTATTATCGATAGCTAAAATTCTCGAATGGCCGATTCAACCAAGGGAAACACTTCCCTTGGCCGAATCAAAAAAAAAAAGTTTATATCTGAAATCAAGTGGGGGGTGCTTCACCCGACTCCCCCGATGTGGGGGCTGTGCCCCCACACCCCCCACATAAATATACCAACACCGAGATCGCTCCAAATTGGAGAAAAGGGCATACTCCACAGAACAGCCAAGGGAAGTGTTTCCCTGGGTTAAATCGGTCGTTCAACGATTTACGGTTTCAATATTACAAGTTCAAGCTTTACTTATTTGATTAAGTAAAGCTTCAATCTTGTAATGTCGAACTTTTATTTCTACTTTGTTTAGAAAGCCAACATACTCCAACACATTATTCCACTTTAATAGCTGGCACCCCCTTCACCAGAAGAAATCTCTTGTGAAAAGACAATGTGTTCGGTTCGCTTGGATGGTGAGTAATGAGGCTATGTATTGTGTGGAATGTTGGAAACTTCGGGAAATTTTGGTTAAGAGAGAGTATTGTTCCTGGATGACATTTTTGAAGAAGTAAACAAAACAGGGAAAGGGGTATTTACACTCCACTGTCGGGAAGAACTGGTGGTGCTATTGCAATTGGTGGGTCCAATGGTCATAGTTTAGACAAAGATAGTAGTCATGCCTTTGGTAATGCCTTGGTTGTGAAGGCTGCCATCCTAGCTAGATAGAATTTTGTAGGTAATTCTGTCATTATAAATATTAATATAATCCACAGGCTTGTTTTTACAAATGTAAGAAAACTGTGTTATATGCTGAACTTCAAAAATGTAACTACAGTGCACCCTGCTGGAGGAAAGCTGTTAAGTAAAGAATTACACATGTTTGATCTCAAGCTTGGAGACAGGATGTCTGGACTAGCAAATTATTTCTGTTGTTATTAAGACAGAGATAATTGCTAGATTTTACATGTAAGTGTCTTTTAATGCTGTGGCTTCCTGGCCAGGTGCAGCTTAGAAAGAAAATTTTGAGTTTCTGTTAGCCTGGGGACTAAAGGAGAAGTAATAAAAATGATGTAATGTAAAATGACCCAGCAATACTGGGTGTTATCAATTTAAGAGAGAAAGATTTTGAGCGTTTTGGAGTTTGTCTGAAGCTGACAACAACTCACCAGCACTTTGCCTTGTAAGTAAAGTTATTTAGGACATAGTTTCACTTAGAGTTAGACAGGAATTTAGCCAGATTAGTCTAGCTGTTTTCTGGAGTCTGCATGTCCTCCCTGTGGTCGCTTGAGTTTTCTCTGGGTGCTGTGGTTTCCTCCCACATCCCAAAGACATGCTGTAGGTGGATTGGACACTCTAAATTGGCACTAGGCATGGTTGCATGTGTGTGTATGCCTTCTGTGGAAGGTTGGGTGCCGAGCTGGCAACCCGACACCGTAAAACTCAACTGTCAATCATGAGTGGAAAGATGATCAGCTGTAGTGACCTCTAACCGGGAAAAGCCAAAAGAAGAAGAAGAAGTCTAGCTGTTTTCTATATTTATGCAGACTATCATACAATATTGTTTTAAAGTTCATGTGATTTCTGAACACTTGATTAGCACTGTGTTGAATTGATGAGATGTGTCTTGTTTTTTTATTATTTATTATTAAATATTTTTAAACCTTTCAACTGTGGCTGTTTTTTGTAGTGATAATTTAAGCTCTTAGAGTACATTGCATGCATTTTGTGATACTATCCAAGCCACTCCAATAGTCTTGCTGTTCAGCACACTTACTATTTGGGTAACAGTAATATTACACAGTGAAATTGGATAATAGTCGGTGGTGGCAGTTGGTACTACTTTATAGTCTGGGCAGAAAGGGGGAATAGCTGGAAAACCTGTGCCAGCCTTCCCCAGGAGTATGTGTGTGTATCTAAATCAAATCTTAAAGTGTGTGTATGTCAGCTACTTGGGCAGGTACACGAAGCACTGGTTGGACATAGAGGGTGCTGGAGATTTTAGCTTGACCACTAGGCTGAGATCTGGACCCTATAGCTGTGCCAGTGGGGAATCTTATTGGGGATCTGGAGAGAATGGGAGAAACCAGCCCCAGACTGACTGTGATCTCTGTGTGCTCTTAAGGGAAATTGTACTTTACTGTGTGTGTACTTGTTATCCCCCAAATGTGCACACCCCTCACTGGTGCTAGTGGTGAGGATTGAGGCTCCTTGATTACTGGGCCAGTGAGCAGGCGTCGCATTGGTATTACCTTTTAATTTACATTTTGACCAAATTAGATCCATTATTGTTAGAAATCAGAACCTCTTTCCCATCAATTATGCCAACTTAAATAAGGTGGGAGAAAAAACAATTATTGCGTACACAAAAGACATCAGTTTCAAAACAATATTGGAGAGGCCCCCTGTGAGGGGTAATAATGGTGGGATGGTCAAATGTGACCATTGTAGGAAATATAAATATATTATAGAAGGTACAGGCGTGTTTTTTCACGTTCATGGGAATATTGAACTGTCACATAAATATTATTGTGACAGTAAGGGAGTTGTTTATGTGGCTAAGTGCCAGGCCTGTGGAAGATTTTACATAGGCAAGATAAAAAGAGCCCTTAGGGACTGCATTTTCCAACACCAATGTTGTATTAGCAAAAGGAATGATAAAAATGCTTTATTTAAATACATCAACAGCAACCCTACCCATTCCTTTAAATTCATAATTATTAGTCATGTTGACCTGGGCCCTAGATGGGGACCAGTAGATGAATTTTTAGAGTTGAAGGAATTGAAATGGCAACTTAGGCGTCATGTCACTCTTTTTCAAAGTCTAAATGATGTGGTGTCTATAAGAAGTGTTTTGAGGCTTAAAGCTATGTGGGCCCTTTAATATTCAGTAGGAGTATTGTCTTCGTTCATGACAGAAGCTCCTTTTGATTTAGGCAGCACTTTTTGATGCATATGGGTACACTATTTTTTTATTTGCATATTCTACAGTGCTTTTGTTTGAATTTACTTATATTCCTTTTAAATTAATATACATATTATTATTCTGTAAGATTCATTTGTACACTGTTGTTGAGGAAGTTTTTTTAAAAAAAAGTATTCAAATTCATTATGGAAGAACTCTAGCTTAAATTTGCAGTTCATAGGTTCATAGGTTCATACTGGGCTATCTGCCCTAGGACATTTATAAGCCTAGCAAGAGTGTGTTTGGCTTTCGCCACCCATTTTAAATTAATTTTGCTATGCCCTTTTTCAAGGTTAGTATACTGTGCCTCTGTCTAACAGTGACACAGAAGAGATACCCGGGGTAAACCTATGATCTCCCATCCACTCATCAAGATTCCTCTTGAAGAGAGTCAATGAGGGACTCTGCCTAACCTGGACTGGGATTTTATTCCAGAGTGAAGGGAGCCTCTAGGTTATGAATCTGTCCCTCAAGCATGTCCTATTTATTTCAGTGCTGAGGTTCAAGTCTCTCGAGCGCGTAGCTCGATGGGATTTGGATTTTCTGAGGTGCAGCATGTCCGTTAATTCCGGGTTGGACATGGCTTTATACATCAGGCACAGATCGCCTCTGAGCAGGCGGTATGCCACTGAGTAGAGCTGGAGTTTCTTTAACCGGGCAGCATATGGCATCTGTTTGAGCCCTTTGATCCTCTTGGTGAGGTACTTTTGGGGTCTTTCCAGTTGCTGCAGGTGTCCGGTAAGGTACATCCCAAAAGGGGCATTGTACTCAATTATGGGCCTGATGAGGGATGAATAAGGAGGCACGATGACCTCCCCTGATCTAGATGTGAATCCCTTCATGATTAGGTGGGCTGTATAAAATGTTTTTCTAACCACTTTGGCCACGTGGTTGTCAAATGAGAGATTGCTATCAACTTGGGTCCCCAGGTCCCTAATTACTTCTTCTGTACTTAATGGATTACCACCTTTGTGGTAATTTGTGGGCACTTTGTTTTTGCCAAAGGGGATGACTATACACTTTTTGGCGTTTAGCTTGAGGCCATGGCTCTGGCACCAGTTGTCTGTTTCTATGAGGCCCTTTTGGAGGCTGCTTGTGTCGGCTGGAGAGTCGATTATGGTGCCCAGTTTGCAGTCATCTGCGAACTTAGTCAGCCACAGTCCTTCCGTGTTGGCCTGTACCTCCGAGAAATATATACCTGTTAGAAAAATATGTATTTGAATATATGTTAAATGCTAGTTTAAAAACAAAGTAGTATGTAATGCATTTTATTCTATTAATCATATAACAGAAAGGATAAATTCATGTGTAAATGTAAGTAGTTTTGAAACTGCAGTGTGGCTTGAAGCAAATTAACCTCCGACCCTGGCAGTTGCTAGCTTAGCAAGGTTTAATGTTTATGCTTTTCACAAGTGATTATCTGCTGGGTCAGGAAATTAAATATGTGAAATAATGAAATCTTCTGCTCTTTCCTGCTGGGATGATTTGGCCTTGTATATGTGTTACTAAGATAGCATGCAGCTGGTGGGAAAGTGTTACAGTGAACAAAGATGTGTATTAGAAGATTGAATCCACTATTGTATTCGAACTGATGTGAAACATTGAAGAAGTAACTTTACAGAAAGACATTATGTCTGACCAGGTGGATAGCAAGGCCGTATTGTTACCAGAGGAAGACTTTTTTAAAATATACAGCATCAGCAGTTTTTATGAATAGAGGACTGTAAGCTAAAGTGATGTAGATGCCCTGTGACATACCACGTCAGTAAGGTGGGCACAACTTGAATGTAAAGATTATAAAATCTGTGTACTTTCTGATTCATGTTAGACAAAATTCTGTACTTGTACATTTTTTGCCTCCTGGTTTACACTAGAAACTTTCAAACCTGAACCTCCTGTGTATTGAATTCTTAATTTTATTTAACAGTTTGGTCCTTCGGACCGGAAATCCCTCGGACAGCTGCAGATCAGAGTCTACCGGTGGTCGAATACTGCGCAGGAGAAGTTACCGAAACGGTTCTTCTTGGGTGAAAAGACCTCCGACTGAATTGTCGTTTAAAGAGGCTAGCCACTTTCTGATCTGTGGCCGAAGAGTGGATCCTGGACGACTCAATACTGGAGGCTCAGGTAGGAAGATTTTGCCTTTTTTATGTTTTAGATCAGGGACTAGGTTACAGTAAATATTGTTGTCAAGATTTGGTATGCAGATCAGGGACAAAAGGAAGTACTGTATATTTGGTCATAGATCAGGGTAACAGAATAAGGTAGGCAGTTATTCTAGATAAACTGTGAAAAGGAACTGAACTTTCGATATCACGTGATAAGAAGGGTTACGTAACATTTTCTTTTACCATGGGAAATCAGTGCACTAAAACATCGCGAGATCCGTCCCTAACCGAAGACGCAAAATACATGCAATTACAACGTTCCGATAACGTTAGGTATTATACGAAATGGGTTAACAAATATGAATTTGATGGTAAACTAGATAAAACTTCACTAGTTAAACTCCTTAAGCAACTTAAATCCGATGCGGGAGGTCAGGCAAAAAAGCAACGCCAATTAGGCATTCCTCAGGCACACAAGTGGATTGAGGAAGCAAATCGTAGAGAACAGAAGATTAAAAATTCAAAAACATTATTTCTAGGCAAAGAAGATAATAACTTAGTAATAGCAACAGCTCCTCCTCCTCCCTTGCCCCCTCCTTTACCCTTTTCAGATATGAAGCGAGTGGACAGGCTGGTCCGCCTCCACATTATCCTGAAGTCTCAGCGAGACCACAACCGTTTGTTAGAGATCCTATTGAAACTAGGTCCCGGACACATAAAATACATAGGGACGCAGAATCATATCAAATAGAAAGAAACCTACAGGATGAGAGTGAGGAAGAAATATGCCCACTTATAGAGGTCCCAAATCCTCAGGCAGGACAGGAAGGGCAGAACCCAACACTCTTTGTATATAGACCATGGACACCGGAGGATATCCGGAAAGCTACTGAGAGAATCCCCCATCCGAAAGTTAATTTTATGAAATTTTTAGAAGATTTACAAGGCATGAGGTTGAGTTACCACTTGAATGGGGAAGAAGTAGAAAAAGTAGTAAGACAAATTATAGGTCCAGATTGGCACATGATTTGTGGCACCTGGAATCCTCGTAATGCAGAGCTCAAACCACTCCCACATAGTGACGCAGAATTAGACAACAGAGTGAAAGGTCTTACAGACCGAATCTCTGAGAAATGGAAACCTAGAGCAGACTGGACTTGCATTAATCAATGCATACAACAGGAAAATGAGACAATAGATGGGTACTATGCTAGATTATTGGAATGTTTTAATAATCATAGCGGTATGTCGGTTCCTGAAAACCAAACGAATGATTCCCCGTATGAACAACAATTAAAAAATGCATTTTTGAAAGGTTGCATTGCACCTATTAGTAGCTTCATTACGAAGCATATGATAGACCATTGAACAGGTAGGCTACAAGCTTTACTTGAATACGCTAGACATGCTGAAAGACATTTTAATAGTAAGAAGAAAAAGAAGGCGCAAGTCTTCACTGCTGAAGACGGAGCTGAAGTATTTGTGTTACAATCAGATAAAAAGGGCAAGAAAAATACCCAGGGAAATAAACAGTCTGACAAACGATCAAAAGATTTTGAAGAGAGGAAAAAGAGAGGTGAATGCTTTAAGTGCGGGAAAAAGGGACATCTAGCAAGGGATTGTAAGCAGAACAAAAAGGTAATTACAGAAGATAAGGGAGATGAGGACTGGCTATATGATAGTGAAGATACATCATGCGAAAGTCAGAAATCATCAGGAGAAGTTAATAAACAGAAAACAAACGTAAATGTGATAGAAGGAATAGAGGAAGTGCAAGTAGATCTGGAGGATGAGGAAAGTGAAATTTTGGATTTAGCATTATTGAGCCTAGAGCTCTACTTAGCAGATACGAAATCGGAAGTTACACTTCTGGTGGAGGGAAGGGAAGTCAAATTCCTGTGTGACTCAGGAGCGTCACAGACCCTGATACACCCCTCCAAGTTACCAGAACATTCTGAATCACCTGATTATATACTGGTAAAAGCCGCAAACGGACAGCTATACAGGGAACCACTTTCCCATGATATAGCAATAACTGACCCTGTTTCAGGTATGACCCAAAGAAGTAAAACTGTCATTTCTGCAAAGTGTCCAGTGAACCTATTGGGCAGGGACCTTATGCAGATATTTGGCATAGCAGTAGTTCCAACTGTACAAGGTATGGAAGCTCAGAGGCAAATGGATACTTTTGTGGTGCGATCAGAGGGTGAAACATTTTACTGGTACAGCCAGGACCTAGTCACGACTGGTCCAGGGGCAGTAACCGAGGAACTGATGAACGTAGCCATCAGTAAAGCCCCCTCCCTTGACACGGATCGACAGCATTTGTTACACTGTACTTTATACTACTGTACTACACCAGGACCTGATAGAGAGTTTGAGCAGGAATTGTTCAGAAATTGTGCAACTAGATTGGTTTTACGTACTTTGTACTGGGATACTGAGGGGAACAGTGTAGTTAGCTGTTCATTACCTCAAGAATTCCTTGCATTATATAGATCAAATCGATTACCACATGTCAGCTTGACAAAGAACAAAAATGTAAAATGGGCAGACTTAAAAAAGGTGACAAGATGGGAGAAACAGACTGACTTAGAACTGTCAGAACAAGGGGTACAGAAACAAAAACTGAATTGGTTGACACAGACACATCCAGCTGTACACTTGCAATCTAGCGAGGACAGCTGATTAGCATTTTTATTAGAAGAAGAAGAAAAAGCTTTATGTGAAATTCCAATGACTCTTTGGTTGACAGGAAAGTCAGATGTAGGACTTATTCGAACAGTAGGACCAGTTACAATTACACCAAAATCAGCATTTAGACCACAGAAAAGACAATACCCTTTGAGAAAAGATGCAGAAATAGGAATCAAGCCTATAATAGCAGCATTACTCAAAGAAGGAGTACTGGTAGAATCTCCTGATTCACCATGTAATACACCCCTATTTCCTGTTAAAAAAGCAAACGGGGAATGGCGGATGGTTCAAGATTTACAAGCTGTGAATAATGCAGTGATACCCAGAGCACCCACAGTGTCAGACCCACATACTTTGTTAAACGATTTGAAACCGCAACAGAAATATTTTTCTGTGGTAGATATCAGTAATGCTTTCTTTTCAATACCTAGACATCCTGATAGTCAATATTGGTTTGCATTTACATTTCAGGGTAAAAGGTATACCTATACTCGACTACCACAAGGATATTGTGAGAGCCCAACGATATTTGCACAAGAAATGGCTAGCAACCTGACAGGGTTTACCCCACCGGGAGGTAGTCAAATTCTACTTTACGAAGATGACATCTTGCTAGCAGCCCCCACCCAGCAACAATGCAGGGAGGATACTGTAGCGTTATTGAAATTTTTGGCAACACAAGGACACAAAGTAAACAAAAGTAAGTTACAACTTTGGAAAAAACAAGTTAGATACCTAGGATATGTAATATCCAATGAGGGTAGAATATTAGACGAGGAAAGAAAAACAGCAATTTTGCAAACACCCAAACCAGCAACCAAGAAGGAAATGATGTCTTTCTTGGGTACGACTAATTTCTGTCAGAGCTGGATACCAAATTATGCTTTGGAATCTGCTCCACTAACTGACTTGATATATAAGACACCAATGGCAGCACAAGATATTTTACAATGGACACCTGAAGCAGAAACAGCTTTCTGCAGGTTGAAGCAGTTGATAGCTTCTTCATTAGTTTTAGGACTCCCAAATTATCACAAACGGTTCTTTCAGACTGTAGATTGCAAGCAAGGATATATGACGTCAGTGCTGACGCAACAACATGGGGATAAGCAACACCCCATAGCTTACTATTCATCGCAGTTAGACCCAGTGGCACGATCTTTGCCTCACTGTGTACAGGCAGTAGTTGCGGCTGCAATGGCAGTACAGGCTTCGGCCTCAGTGGTGTTATTCCACCCTCTCACATTGAGAGTGCCTCATGCAGTCGCAATAATTTTACTGCAAGAAAAAGTAGCATATCTCTCTCCTGCTAGACATCTTTCATGTATGACTATACTGCTGAGCCAACCTCATATGACAATTGAACGATGTACGACATTAAATCCATCAACATTACTCCCAACTCCTGCGGATGGCACACCGCACAGCTGCCTGTAGGAGATTGAACAATTAGCCTTGCCTAGACAAGATCTTACAGATATGTCCTTGGATGATGCCGAGGTGACATATTACGTGGACGGCTCATGCAGAAGGAGCCCTACAGTTAAGAATCTAGTGGGGTATGCAGTTGTTACAGATATTGAAATTCTAGAAGCCCAATCCTTACCACATAACTAGTATTTTAGTATAACTAGTCATTTTAGTATAGACTTTAAAGTAAAGTATTATTTAAGGGTCCTCAGCACTAGCACGAATCTCCCTAGGCTTACCCAAACAAAAAATCCAAGCTTGTTTGCATATACTCCACTTAAACTACAGAACACACTCTAAAACTAAGGCAAACAGCTATAAAATTTTAAAAACAACCTCCCAAAGCATAGGAATTGAACCTGATGTTTAGACGAGATTACTCACCTGCAAGTTAATTATTCAGGAGTTACATCTTGAAACCTGGGCTCTAGTGGCTTAGTGTAAACCCCCACCCCCATTCTATCCCTGTTACAAAGGTTTGAAATAACCCTTGTCTGGTGCCTTTAATTTCAAATCCCTAGTGCTGTAGGACCTTGTTACCGGCCTCTACCTCCTGAGGTATGTATTAAGCTGTTATTCATTGTTCCTAATAGACTGTTAAAGGTATTTAAGTTGAATTGTGTGATTTAATAGTAACTGATGTAACTCTTCTTTGATACATTGTTACATAATGCACTATTGAATGGCATGAATATTGTAGCTACTTGTTTCTTTAAAGCTAAGTTGTGTCTCTAAAGCTAAATTTGTTTGGTAACCAGACTTTAGTATGACAAGCTCTTTGCAGGGCTGTTCATTAGAGTGAAAATTGAGAGCCTTCTATATATTTTTTGAGAAGCAGGATATTCAACATTCAACATTCTTTGACTCTCAGTCATAAGGCACTGTTGCAGTAAAATGCTAATGTGTTATAATGATTTATGCTATATGTAAAGATATGTAAAGATTTTACTAACATAGTTTAGGGTTTCCTCGGGTAGTCTAATGTTGTTTAAGCTACACAGCTGCTTCTGACTGCCTCTGAAATCAAGCTCTCTCTCTATCCCTCCCAGGTCTTCCCCTGCATAGCGTGAGGCAGAAAAGAACTTTGCCCTTTTCGAGCGACTACTCTACTATTGCCCACAACCTGTAAAAACAAAACAGGTCATTATCTGGTCATTTTAGTATAGACTTTAAAGTAAAGTATTATTTAAGGGTCCTCAGCACTAGCACGAATCTTCCTAGGCTTACCCAAACAAAAAATCCAAGCTTGTTTGCATATACTCCACTTAAACAACAGAACACACTCTAAAACTAAGGCAAACAGCTATAAAATTTTAAAAACAAGCTCCCAAAGCATAGGAATTGAACCTGATGTTTGTTTAGACGAGATTACTCACCTGCAAGTTAATTATTCAGGAGTTACATCTTAAAACCTGGGCTCTAGTGGCTTAGTATAAACCCCCACCCCCATTCTATACCTGTTACAAAGGTTTGAAATAACCCTTGTCTGGTGCCTTTAATTTCAAATCCCTAGTGTTGTAGGACCTTGTTACCGGCCTCTACCTCCTGAGGTATGTATTAAGCTGTTATTCATTGTTCCTAATAGACTGTTAAAGGTATTTAAGTTGAATTGTGTGATTTAATAGTAACTGATGTAACTCTTTTTTGATACATTGTTACATAATGCACTATTGAATGGCATGAATATTGTAGCTACTTGTTTCTTTAAAGCTAAGTTGTGTCTCTAAAGCTAAATTTGTTTGGTAACCAGACTTTAGCATGACAAGCTCTTTGCAGGGCTGTTCATTAGAGTGAAAATTGAGAGCCTTCTGTATATTTTTTGAGAAGCAGGATATTCAACATTCAACATTCTTTGACTCTCAGTCATAAGGCACTGTTGCAGTAAAATGCTAATGTGTTATAATGATTTATGCTATATGTAAAGATATGTAAAGATTTTACTAACGTAGTTTAGGGTTTCCTCGGGTAGTCTAATGTTGTTTAAGCTACACAGCTGCTTCTGACTGCCTCTGAAATCAAGCTCTCCCTCTATCCCTCCCAGGTCTTCCCCTGCACAGCGTGAGGCAGAAAAGAACTTCGCCCTTTTCGAGCGACTACTCTACTATTGCCCACAACCTGTAAAAACAAAACAGGTCATTATCTGGTCATTTTAGTATAGACTTTAAAGTAAAGTATTATTTAAGGGTCCTCAGCACTAGCAAGAATCTTCCTAGGCTTACCCAAACAAAAAATCCAAGCTTGTTTGCATATACTCCACTTAAACTACAGAACACACTCTAAAACTAAGGCAAACAGCTATAAAATTTTAAAAACAAGCTCCCAAAGCATAGGAAGTGAACCTGATGTTTGTTTCGACGAGATTACTCACCTGCAAGTTAATTATTCAGGAGTTACATCTTGAAACCTGGGCTCTAGTGGCTTAGTGTAAACCCCGCTCCGTGAGCACTCGCTTCGCTCGTGCTCGCTCCGCTCTCCACCCTGCCCCCTATTCCCACCCGCCCCCAGTACTCGTACTTTTATAACCTCAAACCATTCCCCCTACTGTCCACTAACTTCCTGTACCTCACTATCGCCCTCTAAGATCAAACGGAATATGACACCACCCAGGAAGCTTATCATACTAACTCTTTTTCCCCTCCTACTTGTCCCTTACCTAGCTACCCTATATGAAACCTGGTCTTACATAGGCTTCCACCACCCAGGCTACCAAACCAACCCCTCCCCCATAATTAACAATAGAGGCCATGACTCAACTCCCTACTCACCCTCCTTGTTAGAACTTGAACGCTATGTAATTATCAAACCTACCAATATTAGGCCAAATGATAAACATTACTACAAACTTCTACTCAAAGCCCTCAAATTCATTACCACTCTGAATCACAGACTAGCCACAGATGGTGATATCCACCCCAACCCTGGCCCTTCCCCTCCACTCAATTCTAATTCCACCCTATCCTCCCCTCCACTTCTCAATCTAAACTCTAGACCCTTTAACTCTCTTCTGACCTGTCATCTAAACATCAGAAGTGTAAACAATACGATTCACAACCTACATGCCCTTTTAGCTACTTGTTCCCCAGACCTACTATGTCTCACAGAAACCTGGCTTAAACCAAGTACGAAAGACACACAGATAATCCCACCAGGGTATGATATACTAAGAGCAGACTGAATAACTCGTAAAGGTGGCGGTGTAGCCATACTCTACAAAAATACATTACAAATCTCCCTTGCCTCTCCACAACCCCTCCTAACAAACAATGCCGAAATTCTACTTGTAAAACTTCAACCAAACAAACATAAAAGCATAAATATAGCATGTATTTACATCCCCCAGGCAACAATAATAACAAAACCTTAGAGCACTTTCTCCACTGGTTAACTCAAACTCACCCCAGGAATCCATAGTGTTAGGTGACTTCAACATCGATTGGAATTCCTTCTCATCTAGCTCCCCATCTAGCAGCATAAATCTACATGGCTTTTCTCAGCTCATATCCACTCCTACCAGACTAGGTAAACCCCAAAACAAAGACAGCATCCTGGACTGGATCCTTACTAATAAAGATCCTGACCAGTACTCAGCAGGTACTCACCCAGAGGACATGAGTGATCACTTACTCACCTATGTTATCAAATTCAAGAAAATCACCCCCCTTCTTACAACCATAAAAAAAATCAGGAACAATAATAAATTCAACGCCTCCATTTTTCAAACTGAACTTAAAGCCCACAACTGGACAATACTCAAGTCTCTTCCTCTTGAAGAGGCAGTTATCTACTTCAACACCACCTTCCTCAAGATTCTAGATTCCCATGCTCCAATACGGTCCATTAGAACTAAAACCAAAACCGCACCATGGCTCTCTAAAGAAACAAAATCCAAAATCCTATCTAGAAACAAGATGTGGGTCACATGGCGTACCTCTAAAGACCCGCACTCCCACCAAACCTTCCAGCAACTTAGAAATGAAACTAAAAGAATGATCTTAAATGATAAAAAAAACTTCTTCCTCCACCTCCAACACAAACACCTTAATAATCCACAAAAATTCTGGGCAGGCTTGAACAAGCTCCTGCACCCAGGCCAGGCAACCACTCCCACTCCAACAACTTGCAAACAACAGTGCCCTGTAAACATTGCTAACACATTCAATAGTTTCTTCACAGAAACTATACAATCCCTGGCCACACAATTCAAACAAACAACCAGCCCACTCCACTACCCATGCCAGCAGAATACTACAACTACATCAGATCATCTATTTACCTTCGATCCAGTACCTATATCCTCTATAACATCTCTTCTTAAAAAACTAAAACCCACTAAGCTAGCAGCTGACCTTCTCCCAGCTGAGTTTCTGCAAAAAGCAGCTGAGGCCATTTCCTATCGCGTCTCCATAATCATAAACCATACCTTGTCAGAAGCCTTCATCCGCTCCATATGGAAAATGTCCCACATTATTCCTCTCCATAAAGGTGGTAGCTCACTAGAGCTAACCAACTACAGACCTATAGCTATACTCTCACCCCTGGCCAAAATTATGGAAAAGTGTGTCCACAAACAACTGATGGAACACCTCACCAAAAATAAAATTCTAGCCAACTCCCAACATGGCTTCAGGCCAAATCACAGTACCACATAAGCCCTACTATCCTTTTCTAATACCATCAATAACTTCAGAAACAATAATAAACTATCATCTGCTCTTTTCTTAGACCTCTCCAAGGCCTTTGATATGGTGAACCACATTCAACTCCTCCATACATTAAAAAAACTATCACTCAGCAATTCTACGCTGAAATGGTTCCAATCCTACCTGTCCAATAGGCAACAGGCTGTTCTATGGCAGGACAAATTATCCACATGCCTACCTGTTACACTTGGAGTTCCCCAAGGATCTATTCTTGGCCCTCTTCTCTTCACCATCTTTGTTAATGACCTGCCCACAATCACCCCCATGCCACATGCATTCAATATGCAGATGATTCGACTATCATCAGCACTGCCTCCAACCTGGCAGACCTCACTGCTTCAACCCAAGACACCTTCAACCTAATAGAAAAATGGTTCTCAAGTCGTCAACTAGTTCTCAACCCCAACAAAACAAAACTACTTACTTTCTCACCCACTAACAAGACTCTTCCCCCACCTTCTCTATTACATCCTCCAATGGAATCACTCTATCACCAGAAGCTCACACAAAGCTATTAGGTGTTACCATTGATAACTCCCTTAAATTTGACACCCATTTCAATCTAACCATCAAAACCGTCAATAAAAAGCTTGGCTCTCTCTATAAAGTAAAACACTTTCTCACTCCTCACGCTAAAATTACAATTGCCAGCACACACCTACTATCAACTCTTTTCTATGCCTCCCCCTTTTTACAAACCTAAACAAGACAACCCTTAACAAACTTGCTTCTTGTTACAATCACATAGCTAGATTTGCCACAAATTCCACCTTTAGAACGCACCACTGCACTAACTTGAAGCAACTAGGGTGGTTAGAGTTTTCCAGCCAACTCCATTTCAACTAACTCAAAACGGCTCACCAGATACTGTATCACCCAGAGAAAACACCAGCTCTGAAAAACATCATTCACCCCTATATTAACCTGCAATCTTTACGCTCCTCCAATAAGATCTTAGCTCAAACTACCAAAGCCAATAATTCTGCTGGGGATTCTCTATTCTCAAACTTTGTAGGTAAAATGTGGAACTCCCTACCGACCATGCTCACCTCAGAACCTTCACTCCTACAATTCAAAAAAAAGCTTAAACCCCATCTCAATACTCTCTGGCAATGTCCCTGTTCCAAACCTGATTAACCACTATCATTTACCCTTCTCTTACCTCACTATCCTTAACCGCTTTTTAACAAGGCGCCTTTGTAACTGACCTATGTTTTTTTTTAATACGCTGCTGTTATTTTTTTCCCAAGATGTAATGTATCTTTATATTGTATTTAGAACTCAACTATCTTCCTTTTTTGCATTAACAATGTTCATATGTCTGTTATGTACCTGGAGCTTTTCTCCCCGGGCCTCCGCTGAAAATGGACATGTATCCAGTCGGACTCTCCCGGTTAACAAATGTAAAATAAATAAATAAATAAATAAATAAATAACTTATCTGCACAAGCAGCAGAATTGATAGCTTTGACACGGGCATGTACTTTAGCAAAAAACAAATGTGTAAACATATATACTGATAGTCAGTATGCTTTTTCTACAGTACATGTATTTGCGCAACAATGGAAAAATAAAGGAATGATAACATCTAGTGGAAAACCAATTAATCATGCGCAATTTATTTTGGAATTATTAGAATCTATTCAGTTACCTACCAAAGTAGCTATTTGTAAATGTGTAGCTCATACAAAACAACAGGATAAGATTTCGAAAGGCAATGCACAAGCTGATGCAGCTGCAAAGCAAGCAGCCTCAGACTCAGAAACTTTACTTTTGAATGAGGAATTACAACCCTCTGAGATTTTAGATTTAGACATGTTGAAAACAATGCAGACGCTTACTACAAAAGCAGAAAAACGGAAATGGGAAAAACAAGGCGCAATTCTTGAAAATGGACTGTATATTTCCAAAGAGAAAAAGCCGATATTGCCGTCTAATTTATTTAGATATGCAGCTTTGTTGAGCCATGGGCAGTGCCATGTCTCAACAGGGGGGATGGTACAGTTAGTAAACCGAGCATTCCAAACATATGGATTCACAAATTACACAAAAAAATTTTGTGCAGCTTGTCATACTTGTAACAAGCATCATGCACAAGGGGCATTTAAACCTAAGCAAGGAAGTTTTCCTATACCACCGTATCCGTTCCATACTATTTGTATGGATTTCATAGAAATGAATAAGTGTGAAGGGAAAAGGTATTGTTTAGTCATTGTAGATATGTTTTCTAAATGGGTAGAAGCTTTTCCAACCAAAAATCCGGATGCAGCAACAGTGGCGAAAGCCCTGATAAAAGAAGTAATCCCCAGATTTGGCATTCCGGAAAGAATTTATAGTGACAACGGCACACATTTTGTGAACCAGACAATCCAACAGCTTGGGAGATTTTTTGGTATCTCCTTGAAAAACCATTGCGCCTACCACCCACAGTCAGCAGGACTGGTGGAAAGGTACAATGATACCCTTAAGAATAAACTTAGGAAGTTAGTTGAAGAAACCCAAAAGAATTGGATACACTGTCTGCCTTTAGCACTGCTGAGTATGAGAACGGTTCCAAATGTGAAGGGTTTGACTCCCTTTGAAATGATTTTTGGGAGAGCATATTATGTGCCTCAGTGGAAAGCTCTCATGCCTGCAGAGCAAGAGGCTGAAAGTTCATTAGCTAGTTATATGAGGAAACTGTTAACAAATAAATCTGTTTTGCAGTTTAACTCTTTTTCAGATAAGGAACAGACCAGACCGGTGGAAGCAGTTTTGGCCCCCGGGATGTGGGTGTGGCTGAAAGTGACGAAAAGAAAGAATTGGGCAAGTCCAAAGTGGAAAGGGCCGTACCAGGTACTGTTGGCAATGCCTACTGCAGTCAGAGTGGCTGAGAGGACATCCTGGGTTCATTTGACACACTGCAAACCGGTAAAGAACTTTCAACTTGCTAAAAACTTTGTGACTGATATACAACAAGGGCAAGATGGCCAAAAACAAAACTAATAGAAATTTAGATCAACCCCAGAGATGTTGCATAATCATTTTGCTGAGTATACATTTATTGATTATAATTGTGACAATTTTCCTCTTGTTGTGGTTTTTCCTACACTCAACCACACAAGTGGAAGTGGGAAGGCGTGACGAAATGTCTATAGACTGGCATCCAAATTTTAACACATACCTAGCCATGAAGCGTGTATATGCAGAGACTATGAACATTTCAAATTGCTGGGTTTGTACAGCTCTACCAACAGCATATGGAGGACTGATAATGTCCGCTGTCCCTTTGGGAATAAATGAGACTTGGGAGAATTTACTCTTTGATATAGGAACTGTGAGATCACAGGACAAAATAGCTTTATTTTTACCTGTCACACAAAAAGGAATTGTATGTTTTTACAAAAAAGACACTCTCCAGGTGGGCTGGAGCAATTGTAATATAACCATATCTTACCAGTGTTATATTAAGAATAGTAATGGCAATATCCTTTGCAATACTAATTATGACTCATATTTGAACTCACTGAAAACAACCATGAATGACATTCGCAAGAATCCTGTTTTGTTTAAACAATTGTCAGTTATAGATTAGAAAATGTTTCATGCAGGGTTAATGCGTATTAGTACTAAAGTAGAAAACTGTTATTTTATTTGTGGGAAAAAAGCATATAAATGGTTACCTGAGAATTGGTCCGGCAGTTGTTTTTTGGGTTATCTGGTTCCGGCAATAAGACATACTGCAGAATTACCTTTGGGTAAGATACGAGACGTAAGAGAAGTAGCTCGGAAATCTGGAGGTCCAGTCGAGAAACCTGTAAATCCAGTTGGACGGATCGAAGCTGGCTGAAAAGACCATAATAACGTGAAAGACAAAAGTAAATTGACTCATATGGACTTTAGTGACAGTGTTATATCTTGGGCAGGAATATTTCCAGCATATGGAGCAGTCAAATCGATCTGGGAGCTGAGGAAGTTGTAGAAACTTCTCGATGTAATGAGTAATGCAACTTTCTCTGCCCTAGAACTGGTGACTGATGAACTGAATGCAATGAGAACTGTTGTGCTACAAAACCGAATGGCTCTTGACTTCACCCTAGCGGCGAGAGGTGGTACGTGCGTGCTTATCAAAGAAGAATGCTGTGCATACATACCAGACAATAGGCATGAAATTAACACCCACCTAGAGGTAATTCAGCAAGTATCAGCCATGACTGAACCATGCCCAAACCCACTGACGAACTTTTTCCAGAATCTGTTTGGGGGGTGGGGTTCCATCCTAATGAATATTCTGATTGCCATTTGTGTGGGTATACTCCTAATAGGAGCATGTGTTTGTTGTGGAATTCCCTGCATGAAAAGACTAATCAAAGATTTTATTGATGTATCTGTTACTGAAACTTTGTACCAAGATATTGAGATTGAAAAATTGATCTCAGATGACATTTTTTCTGAAGTATAGATCGAATGACTCACCTAGCTGAAAATCCTTAGTGGAAGAGGTTGGGAGATGAAATGACATTATACATACTTCAGAATAGAATAAAAAGTATTAATAGGAGGGAGAATGTTAGAAAAATATGTATTTGAATATATGTGAAATGCTAGTTTAAAAACAAAGTAGTATGTAATACATTTTATTCTATTAATCGTATAACAGAAAGGATAAATTCATGTGTAAATGTAAGTAGTTTTGAAACTGCAGTGTGACTTGAAGCAAATTGACCTCCGACCCTGGCAGTTGCTAGCTTAGCAAGTTTTAATGTTTATGCTTTTCACAAGTGATTATCTGCTGGGTCAGGAAATTAAATATGTGAAATAATGAAATCATCTGCTCTTTCCTGCTGGGATGATTTGGCCTTGTATATGTGTTACTAAGATAGCATGCAGCTGGTGGGAAAGTGTTACAGTGAGCAAAGATGTGTATTAGAAGATTGAATCCACTATTGTATTCAAACTGATGTGAAACCTTGAAGAAGTAACTTTACAGAAAGACATTATGTCTGACCAGGTGGATAGCAAGGCCATATTGTTACCAGAGGAAGTCTTTTTTAAAATATACAGCATCAGCAGTTTTTATGAATAGAGGACTGTAAGCTAAAGTGATGTAGATGCCCTGTGACATACCACGTCAGTAAGGTGGGCACAACTTGAATGTAAAGATTATAAAATCTGTGTACTTCCTGATTCATGTTAGACAAAATTCTGTACTTGTACATTTTTTGCCTCCTGGTGTACACTAGTAAACTTTTGTACCTGAACCTCCTGTGTATTGAATTCTTAATTTTATTTAACAATACCGAACAAGAGATGTCCCAGGACTGAGCCTTGTGGGACGCCACTTGTAACTGGTTTGGAGTCTGATATGGCTCCAGCAATTCTAACCATGTGGGTTCTGTCCTTGAGCCAGTTTGCAACCCATCTAGTGACATAGGAGTTTATATTTAAGCTGGTGAGCTTATCTATAATGTGGGGTATTGTATCGAAGGCTTTTGCGAGGTCCAGGTAGGCTGTGTGGACCACCTTCCCCTCGTCAATGGCCTTGGTGACTGTTTCAAAGAAATCAACCAGGTTTAAGAGGCAGGATCTGCCCTTAACAAAGCCGAACTGGGTAGGATCCAGTGTCTGTAGGTCCCCAATATCTTTATTTATGAGGTCCATGATGATCCTTTCCATAGCTTTGCAGACCAAGCTAGTCAGGCTTATGTGGCGATAGTTTCCAGGATCCGTTGAGGCACCACCTTTGTGGAGAGGGACCATTGTTGCTGTACGCCACTCTTTGGGTACATATCCTGTAGTAAGGCTGAGATTGAACAGTAGTTTTATGTTTGGGTTTAGCTCTTCTTGGAGTTCATGTAGGACGCAGCCCGGGACACCGTCTGGTCCCAGTGATGCTGTGTTTTTTTGCTTTGGAGAGGGCAGCTCTTACCTGAGCATCTGAGATGTCAGGGGGGCAGCACTCTGCTGGGATAGATATTTGCCCTTTTGGTGGGGAGGGGGGGAGAAGTTTGCACTGAACCTGTCAGCTAGGATGTTGGCAATGTCTGTGGGTTCAGTGTATTTTTTGTCATTTTGGACTAATTCTGAGCATATCTGGGAATTCCCACCCAGGTTCCTACATAACTAAAGAAAGCCTTGTGATTATCCTTAGTGTCCTGTGCAATTTTTCTCTCGAAGCTGGCCTGACGATTTTATGAGTGCCTGTAGTTTTTTGCTTATACTGAACAGAGATGCCTTCCCTTTTTGGGATTTTGCTCTATCATGTAGTAGCTTCCTACTTCTATTGTATAGTTTGTTTATGGTTGGGGTCCACCAGACAGGACGTCTGCCTTTGGAGGATTGGGGCTTGGTTTTATTTGGGATTGCATGATCCATGCATTCCTGAAGGTGTTCATAGAATGCGTTTATAAAGGATTCTGCGGTCTGGGCCGTATTTTCCACAGGCCCAGGGGCTTTGAAGGATTCCACCTCGGTTTTGAGGAGTGTGAAATTTGCTTTAGAGAAGTTTTTCACTGTGGTTTTCAGGGCAGGGGGTGGAGTCGGGATGTGAATATCCAGTGAGATTAGTTTATGGTCTGATCTTACCAATGAGGGATACACTTCTGGTCTGGAGCATAGAGTTCCCATGTTGGTGATGATCAGGTCCAGTATGTTTTCCCCTCTTGTGGGAGTGGTAACAAGTTGTTCCATAGCATTTGAGTTTATAAAGTCTAGGAACCTTTTTGGGCTAGGGTGTTGGAGCTGGAGTAATGCTCCCAGTCTATGTTTGGGTAGTTGAAGTCGCCCAATATAATGGTGTTTGGAGAAACCTTTATATTTTCCAGTGTTCTCAGGAAGGCCGAGTGGGGTTCCTGGGTTTGGGAGGGTGGTCTGTAGCAGGCTATAAACTGGAAGGCAGTTTTACCCACTGTTAGTTGCACATGGATAGTCTCTGATGCTTCGTGCTGTGCCACCAACCTGGAAGTGTGGGTATCTTTGACGAATATTGATACTCCCCCTCCTTTTGTGGTTCGGTCCAAGTTTTGGGGCCAAAAAGCATGGTATGAGGTATAACCTGGTAGTGCTGGGGTGCTCTCGGGAGCCTTGAACCAGGTTTCTGTTACTGCACAGATATCGATGATCTCCATGCTAAGGAGAGTTTCGAGTGTGTGCATCTTGAGGTTTAGACTTCTGGCGTTGAGTAGCATTACTCTTAGTTTCTTATCCCTTGTGATACCTATGGAGGTGGGTTTGTCTTTTGAGCCTTGCCTAAAAAAGGCACTATGCGGGTGGCAAGAGCCTTTGCCAATATCCGAAAGCCCAGGGGTGACAGGTGCAAGCCGTCCCTAGCGAAGCATCGTGGCTTTTTGAGCATGTCATCCCAGGCTGACAGGCACTGGATCCCTTTTGAATGACACCAATACTTAAGCCAATTGTTGAAATTGATCATCTTGTCCTCATATTGTGGCATCATTCTTGGTGAGGGTAAGATGCTACTCAAGGTCAGGGTCATGCCAGCCTGGGCTACATGCTCAGAGAGCTCCTCTATGTCTCTTTTCATGTAGTCCAGGGAGGTACGTCTCAGGTCATTCACACCAGCATGGACAATGACTGAGTCATATTTGTACTTGCCTTGGAGTGACCTGAGTGCTTGTGTTATGTGGCGGATCCTAGCGCCCGACAGGCAGCTCACCGTGACCTTCTCCTTGTTCAGCCTGGTGAGCGGGACGTCAGTGTGCCTGACGATAGAGTCACCTATTACAAGTGTATCAGGTGTGTTGTTTAGCCCTAAGGGCTGTGACTGTTCGGCATAATGGCTTTGTGAGCTATGTGTTGCACGTGTTTTGTTTTGGGGTAGAGGTTGCTTGGGTGTCTGCTTTGGAGGTCTCTGCTGCTTAGGAAGATTTTTATTTAGAGCCTCCGAGTATGTTTTTGTGTGTTTATGTGTTTGGTTTGCTGTCGTGGTAGGTCTATGTGAGACTGGATTTGTAGTGAGTGTGGTTTCCTTCTCCTCCTGACTGGTTTTGCCAGTACTGAGTTGAGAGAGCTTAGCCTCCAGTATGGCTATATGGTTGCATCTCTCACATGTGTTGGAATTTGTTGGGAGGAGGAGAGGGTTGTCTCTGTACATGAGGTAGTTGTAACATTGCCTCAAGATTCCCAGATTCACCAGCTGGACTGGAGAGGAGATTGACAACTGACCTTTGGACATGCTAGAATAGTATTGGGAATTCCTTTATAATTGAAAAAAAAGGGCCAATGGGGAACAAGGTACTCAAGGGGAGTTTGTGAGGGTGTAGTGCTTTTAATTTTTTAGTGCTGACTTATATAATTGCTTTAGTGAGCAAGTGCCAGGTAACTTAAATGCAATGTGTTACAGGTAACTTAAATGCAAAAATGACAAACAGTAACTTTCTTTCAAGTGAAACAAGGAAATAAGTACAGTAAGCAATGCAGATATCACTAGGGATCCACAGAAGCGCTGAAAAGCCGCATTTTAGGTGGAATTAGCATTTCAGGGAAATAAGCAAACAAACAACAAGCATACAAACAAAGCTATATTCAGCAGGCCTGGATCTAGTCTATTGTACAGCAAACAAGGTGTACCAATTTCAGTAAGAAACAGTTCAAATATGCAGGTACTATAAGCCTTTAACCAGAAATTCCCAGCTCAGAAGGGCAGAGTCCAGCCTCTCCTCCCACAAGAGTGCAGACCACGAACCCTTTTAATGTAAAATAACTGGCCTGAAGCCCAAGTGCTTAAACCAGAATTAATACACTTTTAGAATAACAGACACTGAGCCCTCAATCAGCAGTTCCCAACTTAGAAGGATGTAAGCTACCTGTTCTGCCACTACAGTGCAGACCACAAACCTTCTTAATGTAAAACAACTGGCTTGAAGCCCAAGTGCTTAAACCAGAATTAATACACTTTTAGAATAAGAGACACTGAGCCCTCAATCAGAAGTTCCCAACTTAGAAGGATGTAAGCTACCTGTCCTGCCACCACAGTGCAGGCCACAAACCTTCCTAATGTAAAACAACTGGTCTGAAGCCCAAGTGCTTAATCCAAAAGACTTAGAATGATAGCTACACTTTAATCAAGTTACTACCAAGCAGTAATAAATACAATTTAATACTTTAAAGAATGCCTGGATTAGTGCTCAAGTTATACAAACAAAGCTAGATTCAGCAGGCCTGGATCTAGTCTATGCTACAGCAAGCAAGGTGTACCAATTTCACTAAGAAGCAGTTCAAATATGCAGGCACTATAAGCCTTTAACCAGAAATTCCCAGCTCAGAAGGGCAGAGTCCAGCCTCTCCTCCCACAAGAGTGCAGTCCATGAAACCTTTTAATGTAAAATAACTGGCCTGAAGCCCAAGTGCTTAAACCAGAATTAATACACTTTTAGAATAACAGACACTGAGCCCTCAATCAGCAGTTCCCAACTTAGAAGGATGTAAGCTACCTGTTCTGCCACTACAGTGCAGACCACAAACCTTCTTAATGTAAAACAACTGGTCTGAAGCCCAAGTGCTTAAACTAAAAGGCTTAGAATGAGTTACACCAAGCAGTAATAAATACAACTGAGTACTTTTAAGATGACGCAAAAGCAAAATAAAGTAGGAAGAAACACAAATACAGTAAAAGCAGATATTTTTTTTTTTTTTTTTGAGTGAGCAAATGAGATGGGCCCAGGAGTTACAGGACAGAAACAAGTGAAAATGCAGGCCTTCAAATCAGAAAATTGAGAGAGATGGAAGACCGCCCAAATGGCCAATAACTACAAATTCTGGGCCAGAACCACTCCTTATGTGGTAGACAGGTTACCTAGTGCTTACCACTCCCACTTGTAAGCTAGAAGTCTTCCCTCCAACACAGAAAGGCTTGGGGGACTCAGAAGCGTACAAATAGCCCTGGATACAGCAAATCTGTATCTGGAACACTAATTACAGGAAAGGTAGGAAACGGACTTACAATTTTTTTTTTTTTTTTTCAGAAAAGTAGCAAAAACAGTAGTAAAAACAATTCACATGCAGTGCAAGCTGGCACACTTGAGTATGTAGCAATATTAGTCCACACACAGTTTGAAAAAATGTAATTAAATTAAAAAAGGACTAAAAGCAAGTGCAGAAAGGGTTTATTAGGTAGAATGCGGTAAAGAGATGGGACTAGGGGAGTGTATTAGATCAAACCTACAGTGGGGCGGGCACTGCAAAAGCCACCAAATTTAAACTGCAACCAAGAACGGGGGGGGGGTTCAACAGAGATGTGAGGAATCAGAGTGCAAATTATAAAACCAAAAAAATATATACTGATCTCTGTATATTTGCAGAACAGTAAGACAACAGATATCTAAGCAACAATTTACCTCTATAATACAGAATAATACAGAAAAATATACTCAGCTCTATATATTTGCAGATAGTCTTGTAAGGCTGTCTCTCAACACCACAGGTTCCACTTTAAATGCAGGCTGCTGCTATTAAGTCAAATTAAGGGAAACTTGAGTTAACAACACACAAGCTATAGAAACCAAAATGAGGGGGGTGGGGGAAGACAGTTTCAACAGAGATGTGAGGAATCAGAGTGCAAATTATAAAACCAAAAAAATATATACTGATCTCTGTATATTTGCAGAACAGTAAGACAACAGATATCTAAGCAACAATTTAGCTCTATAATACAGAATAATACAGAAAAATATACTCAGCTCTATATATTTGCAGATAGTCTTGTAAGGCTGTCTTTCAACACACAGGTTCCACTTTAAATGCAGGCTGCTGCTATTAAGTCAAATTAAGGGAACCTTGAGTTAACAACACACAAGCTATAGAAACCAAAATGAGGTGGATGGGGAAGACAGTTTCAACAGAGATGTGAGGAATCGGAGTGCAAATTATAAAACCAAAAAAATATATACTGATCTCTGTATATTTTCAGAACAGTAAGACAACAGATATCTAAGCAACAATTTAGCTCTATAATACAGAATAATACAGAAAAATATACTCAGCTCTATATATTTGCAGATAGTCTTATAAGGCTGTCTCTCAACACACAGGTTCCACTTTAAATGCAGGCTGCTGCTATTAAGTCAAATTAAGGGATCCTTGAGTTACCAACACACAAGCTATAGAAACTAAAATGAGGGGGTGGGGTGGGGAAGACAGTTTCAACAGAGATGTGAGGAATCAGAGTGCAAATTATAAAACCAAAAAAATATATACTGATCTCTGTATATTTGCAGAACAGTAAGACAACAGATATCTAAGCAACAATTTAGCTCTATAATACAGAATAATACAGAAAAATATACTCAGCTCTTTATATTTGCAGATAGTCTTGTAATGCTGTCTCTCAACACACAGGTTCCACTTTAAATGCAGGCTGCTGCTATTAAGTCAGATTAAGGGAACCTTGAGTTAACAACACACAAGCTATAGAAACCAAAATGGGGTGGGGGTGGGGAAGACAGTTTCAACAGAGATGTGAGGAATCAGAGTGCAAATTATAAAACCAAAAAAAATATACTGATCTTTGTATATTTTCAGAACAGTAAGACAACAGATATCTAAGCAACAATTTAGCTCTATAATACAGAATAATACAGAAAAATATACTCAGCTCTATATATTTGCAGATAGTCTTGTAAGGCTGTCTCTCAACACACAGGTTCCACTTTAAATGCAGGCTGCTGCTATTAAGTCAAATTAAGGGAACCTTGAGTTAACACACAAGCTATAGAAACCAAAATGAGGGGGGTGGGGAAGACAGTTTCAACAGAGATGTGAGGAATCAGAGTGCAAATTATAAAACCAAAAAAATATACTGATCTGTGTATATTTTCAGAACAGTAAGACAACAGATATCTAAGCAACAATTTAGCTCTGTAATACAGAATAATACAGAAAAATATACTCAGCTCTATATATTTGCAGATAGTCTTGTAAGGCTGTCTCTCAACACACAGGTTCCACTTTAAATGCAGGCTGCTGCTACTAAGTCAAATTAAGGGATCCTTGAGTTAACAACACATAAGCTATAGAAACTAAAGTGAGGGGTGGGTTGGGGTGGGGGAGACAGTTTCAACAGAGATATGAGGAATCAGAGTGCAAATTATAAAACCAAAACAATATATACTGATCTCTGTATATTTGCAGAACAGTAAGACAACAGATATCTAAGCAACAATTTAGCTCTATAATACAGAATAATACAGAAAAATATACTCAGCTCTTTATATTTGCAGATAGTCTTGTAAGGCTGTCTCTCAACACACAGGTCCCACTTTAAATGCAGGCTGCTGCTATTAAGTCAAATTAAGGGAACCTTGAGTTAACAACACACAAGCTATAGAAACCAAAATAGGGGGGGGTGGGGAAGACAGTTTCAACAGAGATGTGAGGAATCAGACTGCAAATTATAAAACCAAAAAAAAAATACTGATCTCTGTATTTTTGCAGAACAGTAAGACAACAGATATCTAAGCAACAATTTAGCTCTATAATACAGAAAAATATACTCAGCTCTATATATTTGCAGATAGTCTTGTAAGGCTGTCTCTCAACACACAGGTTCCACTTTAAATGCAGGCTGCTGCTATTAAGTCAAATTAAGGGAACCTTGAGTTAACAACACACAAGCTATAGAAACCAAAATGAGGGGGTGGGGTGGGGAAGACAGCTCCAACAGAGATGTGAGGAATCAGAGTGCAAATTATAAAACCAAAAAAATATATACTGATCTCTGTATATTTGCAGAACAGTAAGACAACAGATATCTAAGCAACAATTTAGCTCTATAATACAGAATAATACAGAAAAATATACTCAGCTCTATATATTTGCAGATAGTCTTGTAAGGCTGTCTTTCAACACACAGGTTCCACTTTAAATGCAGGCTGCTGCTATTAAGTCAAATTAAGGGAACCTTGAGTTAACAACACACAAGCTATAGAAACCAAAATGAGGTGGATGGGGAAGACAGTTTCAACAGAGATGTGAGGAATCGGAGTGCAAATTATAAAACCAAAAAAATATATACTGATCTCTGTATATTTTCAGAACAGTAAGACAACAGATATCTAAGCAACAATTTAGCTCTATAATACAGAATAATACAGAAAAATATACTCAGCTCTATATATTTGCAGATAGTCTTATAAGGCTGTCTCTCAACACACAGGTTCCACTTTAAATGCAGGCTGCTGCTATTAAGTCAAATTAAGGGATCCTTGAGTTACCAACACACAAGCTATAGAAACTAAAATGAGGGGGTGGGGTGGGGAAGACAGTTTCAACAGAGATGTGAGGAATCAGAGTGCAAATTATAAAACCAAAAAATATATACTGATCTCTGTATATTTGCAGAACAGTAAGACAACAGATATCTAAGCAACAATTTAGCTCTATAATACAGAATAATACAGAAAAATATACTCAGCTCTTTATATTTGCAGATAGTCTTGTAATGCTGTCTCTCAACACACAGGTTCCACTTTAAATGCAGGCTGCTGCTATTAAGTCAGATTAAGGGAACCTTGAGTTAACAACACACAAGCTATAGAAACCAAAATGGGGTGGGGGGTGGGGAAGACAGTTTCAACAGAGATGTGAGGAATCAGAGTGCAAATTATAAAACCAAAAAAATATACTGATCTTTGTATATTTTCAGAACAGTAAGACAACAGATATCTAGCAACAATTTAGCTCTATAATACAGAATAATACAGAAAAATATACTCAGCTCTATATATTTGCAGATAGTCTTGTAAGGCTGTCTCTCAACACACAGGTTCCACTTTAAATGCAGGCTGCTGCTATTAAGTCAAATTAAGGGAACATTGAGTTAACACACAAGCTATAGAAACCAAAATGAGGGGGGGTGGGGAAGACAGTTTCAACAGAGATGTGAGGAATCAGAGTGCAAATTATAAAACCAAAAAAATATACTGATCAGTGTATATTTTCAGAACAGTAAGACAACAGATATCTAAGCAACAATTTAGCTCTGTAATACAGAATAATACAGAAAAATATACTCAGCTCTATATATTTGCAGATAGTCTTGTAAGGCTGTCTCTCAACACACAGGTTCCACTTTAAATGCAGGCTGCTGCTACTAAGTCAAATTAAGGGATCCTTGAGTTAACAACACATAAGCTATAGAAACTAAAGTGAGGGGTGGGTTGGGGTGGGGAAGACAGTTTCAACAGAGATGTGAGGAATCAGAGTGCAAATTATAAAACCAAAACAATATATACTGATCTCTGTATATTTGCAGAACAGTAAGACAACAGATATCTAAGCAACAATTTAGCTCTATAATACAGAATAATACAGAAAAATATACTCAGCTCTTTATATTTGCAGATAGTCTTGTAAGGCTGTCTCTCAACACACAGGTTCCACTTTAAATGCAGGCTGCTGCTATTAAGTCAAATTAAGGGAACCTTGAGTTAACAACACACAAGCTATAGAAACCAAAATAGGGGTGGGGGGTGGGGAAGACAGTTTCAACAGAGATGTGAGGAATCAGACTGCAAATTATAAAACCAAAAAAAAATACTGATCTCTGTATTTTTGCAAAACAGTAAGACAACAGATATCTAAGCAACAATTTAGCTCTATAATATAGAATAATACAGAAAAATATACTCAGCTCTATATATTTGCAGATAGTCTTGTAAGGCTGTCTCTCAACACACAGGTTCCACTTTAAATGCAGGCTGCTGCTATTAAGTCAAATTAAGGGAACCTTGAGTTAACAACACACAAGCTATAGAAACCAAAATGAGGGGGTGGGGTGGGGAAGACAGCTCCAACAGAGATGTGAGGAATCAGAGTGCAAATTATAAAACCAAAAAAATATATACTGATCTCTGTATATTTGCAGAACAGTAAGACAACAGATATCTAAGCAACAATTTAGCTTTATAATACAGAATAATACAGAAAAATATACTCAACTCTATATATTTGCAGATAGTCTTGTAAGGCTGTCTCTCAACACACAGGTTCCACTTTAAATGCAGGCTGCTGCTATTAAGTCAAATTAAGGGAACCTTGAGTTAACAACACACAAGCTAGGTAGTTAATTAGTCAGGTGGTTAAGTTAGCACATATATATATATATATATATATATATATATATATATATATGCATATATATATATATATATTGTATTAATTGTTTTGCTTGGACATTCTGATGAAGTCCTTTTTACAGGACGAAAGCGCTTAATGTGGATTTACCATATTAATAAACTAGTGAATCTTTAGCTTTCCATTTGTTTTTTTCTGCTCACATAAGTTTGTACAGTTTAACTTTGTGAATTTGATCAAGATCACGTAACATCTTTTAGCTGGCGAAAAATGCTACATCTGTTGGAAAAAATAACCAAAATAAAATACTTAACACTGTTGGCTAAATGGGGAAAAAACACTCATTTTACAGGTTATTTGCAAAGCAACTTTGCTATTTTTTTTTTTTTTTTTTTTTTTTAATATTTATTTGGTCAAAATAAATTCTATCAGATTGCAAGGGTAAGACAGAAAGGTAAAGAAGATGACTTCCAAGATGGCTGCACATTGAGTAACAGCTTATTTCTAGCTCTCCTAGTGTGAAAACAGAAACTCAGCAGAGAAGGCAAATAGACTTGTGTTTATGGGTGAATGTCAGTAACTGGCTAGTAAGTGCACTGCCTGGATGCCAGGAATAAAGAAATAAAGAAGACCTGAAAAAAATCAGCATTAAAAAGTGAGGAAGAAACACTGACTGGGGAATGTTCTGCAGCTGTTCAGCAAAAAGAAATGCAGCTTTCAGACATGACTTCCAGTAACCTACTATAAGATATAAGACAGCTGTATATAGACCTGGTTAAAATAAACAAAACACTGATGGAATATATCAACACAAACAACAAAAGGCTGGAAAATGGAAGAAGCTTTAAACAGATATTCAGATGAGATGATAAAGCTGTAAAAATCAGAGGTCAAAATGAAGAAAAGACTTTCTGAATAAGAGATGACTCAGGAAGAGATGCTTCAAAAATTATAGAATTAGAGGACAGAGCACATATGGAAACCTGAGATTTTCAGCTTTACCAGAGAAGCTGAAAATAACAGACTGCATTAATCTTATGAAAGCACAGATAAGCAATTGAACTGGTATTCCACAGCAGGAGTTGTTAATTGAAAGAGCACATCATATGTATGCTCCAAACCTGGCTATAAGAAAGCAACTTAGACCTTTAATAGTAAAGATGCAATCTTACCAGCAGAAGGAGTTGACTCTGACAAAACTGCGGCAGAAGGACAAAGTACTAAAAGTGGGAGACAGCAGAGTGTTTGTGGATAATGATTACTCATTGTACACCAGACAGAAGATGAGCAAATTTATTCCACTAGTGAGGGAATGTTGAAATGCATTTATGAGATTGAAACTGCTGTACCCAGCTGTCTTCAAGATATGCTTCCCTGAAGGTAAAAATAATTTTTTGATGAAGTACATACTAAGGAGGAAATACAAAAGTTTGTCCAACAAAAAGTAAGCTGTGAAACAGAAGGAGATTCTGCTTCTTGTTCTTCTGGTAAAAAGATGACCGAGGGACTATACCGGTGAAACCTTTTCAAATTTTTCAATTGAAAATGTTGGAATAAAGGAAGGGAGCACGAGAATTGACTAAACGAATCGAAAGCAAGTTGGAAATGAAGCAGAGGCAGAATTTCGGAGTTTAACAATAATAAAAGTAGCAACATAATATAGGATTACCGTGTAATAATAACATTTGTGTAATATGACAGAACAAGAAAATCTAGAAATATTGTACTTTTTCAGAATTTGTTGGACTTGTGGGGGACTCTAAAGCATATGCCCTACTTCATGTCATTAATGTTCAGTAAAGTGCTTTGGAAATGGGAAGATGAGGGAGAAAGTTAACTGTAAGTAAAGTTTATTTTTCTTAAAGAGTACTACTTTTGTGGCATGTGGCTTTCTTTGCATGCTATAAGTTTTTTTTCTAGTTATTTTTAAGTGTAATAGGGATTGTAAACAGGTGATGCTGTTCTTTTTTCTTTTATTTCTCTGTTCTTCTCTCTTTCATCTTGTTCAGTTTTAAGAAATGTAGGCACTGCAATGTAAAAAAATGCCTGGTTGAAAAGCATTTTAAAAGAAAGATTAATATGCTTTTTTTCTCATTCTTGCATGGGGGAAATGACTGGATTAACGACCTTAGATTGATTTACTAACAAGTTTTAAGAGAGAGCAAGTAAATGAAAAAGAACATTGAATATTATAAGGCTTTTTCTAGCAAGTATATTGTATGTTCAGTAACAATTTGGCAGATGGTATTCATGTTTCCATGAGAACAATCTGATAAAGAGAAACTAGCTGCCTGGTTCTCATGTCTCAATGGAGACAATCTGATAAAGAGAAACTGGCTACAGTCTGGTGGAGAGTGATTAGCTGTGGGGAAAAAAAAAGAAAAAGAAAAAATAAATTGTCTAGGATATAATGTTTTCTGAAAGTATTCAGAAGTTTTCCCAAAGTAGATAATCTTCTCTGAAAGCATTCAGGGGTTTCCCAAGGTAGTTAATGTTCTCTGAAAATATTTAGGAATTTTCCCAGCTGGGAGAGCTATAAACATAAGACAAAACCAACCAGCACTTAGTAGAAGCACAGGCTGCACCATGCATCGTGGTATTGATAACCTTTATTTTAGGGTAACTCAAGTTTTTGAGTATGGCTGTCAGTTTGGGACTTTTGTTCTATTAGGAAGGTAAAACTTCAGTATTTGAAGGTGTACATAGTTTTGTGTGTTAGTATTAAGTTAATAAGATTTAGGGGTTATTGGGAGCTGTTTGTGTTTTTGTTTGAGGACTTTCAATAAAACAAAAAGTATTATAAGACATGACATAGTCTCAAATGTATGTGACAAGAAACAAATGTATAAAAGGTCAATCTGCCAAACAGTGAATGCATGTAACACAAAAGCTGGAACTAGACATTTAACAAAAAAGGTGTTATACATAAAAGTGGGAATAATAACTTTTTAATACAATGATGCTTTCTTTAATGTCTTTAAATGTAAATGGTCAACAGATATATACAAACAAGAAAGAGTAGTGAACTATATTAAAAAATATAGAGTGCAAATAGATATGTTACAGGAGACACACTTAAAACTGAACTTGTTCATTTCATAAAAAAAGGTTTTCAGGGTGTTTTTTCAGCACAATACCTGGGACAAAGGAAAAGAGGGGTGCTTATAATACTTGCAAGAGGAGCTCCAACAGTGACAGAAGAAGATAAAAAGATAATAATAAATGATTTTTAGTGCTAAGGGACTCCTGGCAAGGGAGTAGGAGTACACTCGCATGTATTTACATTCCAGCTCAAACTACTATAATGGAGCTTAAGAAAATTCTGAGAGAAATAATCAGTTTTTAGCAAGGAATATTATTTATAGGTGGGGACTGGAATTTGATTTGCAGTAGTGAAAATGTGCCTGGGGAACCCAGAAGGGAAAGTATAACAAAGGAGGGTAGATATTTGATGAAATTTATGGAAATATTTGGCACGGAATATGTGAATTCAGTAGTAGGAGTTTGGAGTGAATTTACATATTATTCCCCAAAATATAAAAACTGGGCAAGGCTAGACAGAATTTACATTTTACAGGAGCATGTGCATTTAATTGAAGGTCTTGATACCCACCCAATAACTATTTCAGATCATATGCCAATAATAAGTAAAATAAAAACACAGGGTAATGAAATAAAAATGAGACATTGGTGCTTTCCCAACTAAATGTTGAAAATAGGGGAATTTCATGAATGGGTATTGGAGATTATTCAGGAGCTGTTAGAGAGGATAGAAATTTCTTCTGAAAACATAGCTCGGGAGTGAGTGGGATATAATTAAGGTGGAGTTTAAAATAGGGTAGAAATAAAATAAAGGGAGCTATGGTTAAGAATTAACAGGAAATATTTGGAGGAACTGACAAAAAAAGTATTGCAGAATAGGGGAATCTACAGAACAAGAAGAGGATCAACTGCAGAATGCAGAAAATAATGGATTACCTCGCTAATATACATGAGCTTAGAAAGATTGCTGTTAAGCAACTGTTTTTTGATAATAACATGAGAGCACAAAAACTTTTAGCACAACAATGCAACAGAAAGTAGAAAGGGCTGTCACCAAACTTAGGGAGCATATTACAAAGAAGGTAACAAGAGATCCTGTAGAGGTGTTAGAAATATTTCAGAAAGTCTATGAGAGCCTCTATAAAGCAGAAAAATATGAAAATCAAGAAAAGATACACATGGAAATGTTTATGTAAAAAATAAATATGCTAAGGTTAGAGGTAAATGAGGCTCAGTTACTAACAGTTAGGCTAGGAGGAGATGAGATAAAATTGTGATGTACAGCCAATCTACAGGAAAGTCCCCAGGAGTAGATAGTATTCCTGTGGAAGTTTGGAAGTTAGGAGGAAAAAACTGATAAAGATCTGGAAGGTTTTGTTTAACAGTATTTTAAGAGGAGGAGAAATACCAACATCCTGGAAGAAAGCAGTGGTAGCTGTACTACCTAAAGAGGGTAAAGATTTGTTTTATATTGTTTTGCTGTTTGTATGTTTTTGTACTGTTATACTGTGGAGCTTTTCTCCCCGGGCCTCCACTGAAAATGGGTTCTGCTGTCCCAGTGAACTTTCCTGGTAAACAAATGCCAATAAATTAATAAATAAATAAGATCCATCAGATCCATCTTCATATAGGCCCATTTCAATACGAAGCCATGATTATAAACTAATCATGTCTATAATGGCTAAAGATATGACAAAAGTAATGCCAAAATTGATATATATCGATCAATGTGGTTTTATGAACGGAAGGCAAACATTTGATAACATTAATAGAACACTGATGATCCAGAGGGAAGAATGTAAGAAAATACCATTTGTTGGTGGGTCTTGATGCAGAGAAAGCATTTGACAGAGTAAGCTGAGACTTTATGAGCAGGGCAATGGAAGCATTTGTATATCCTGAAAAAAATATAAGGTTGATTAAGAGGATATATGAGTGACTGGAGGTGAAAATTAAATTGGGTGGGGTCCTCTCTGTTAATTTCTGCTTGAGCAGAGGAACCAGGCAGTGGGTGTCATCTTTCCCCTTTGTTATTTGCATTATATTTAGAACCACTGGCAAAAAAAACAAACAAAAAACAAGGGACTCAAAAATCAAGGATATAATTGGTATGGTAGTCAAGAAAAGCTGGCTCTCTTTGCAGAAGGAGACATTACATTGCTGTGGAACATTCTGAGACAGTTTCACATCTTTTTGGGATACAAAATTAATGAAGCAAACACAAAGGCAATAGCAGTAAATTATGTACCCACACATGAATTAGTTCAGCAATATCTATATTTATGGGGGCATAATAAAAATTATGTAGGAATGTGGCTTAAAAATGATTCTGGTGTAGTAGTTAAGGATATGTGGGAAGAGACTAAACAAAAGTTAATACAAAACTGAGAAAATAGAAGCTTTGTTATGTAGATATGAATAGTAAGATACAAGCAATTCAAATGTTTTTAATCCCATTAGTCTCCAACACAGATCAGACATATTTTTATCAACCAGAGGAGAAATTGTGGATAGTAATTAATAAAGGGCTGAAGGACTTTATTTGTGAGGGGAAGAGTCAAGTGTGATAAGCTTATTCTTCTAGTATAACAGGGCAGATTGGAATTACCCAATTTGAAGGGGTATTTTAGAGCTACACAGTTAGCTTCTATACATAGCACAAGCAGAAAACTCTAATTCAAAGTGGAAAAGGCTGATGATGAAATAGGGGGGAAACTCAAGAAACAAGGATAGACTGGGATTTTGGATGCAGGCCTTTAAGGAGAATAATAATCATACAGAATATTATACCCATAAAGTAGCAGAAAGTATCCTGAGAACTAAGTCAACATGGGAATGGGGAAAGGAGATTCTGCCAATATGGATGACTGCAATTGGGGATATAGACAATAGGAAGAGGGAGCAGGAATGTATTGGAGAAAACTGGCAAAGGAACCAAGGTGTTGGGAACAAATAACTAGAGAGGGAAGATGATAGAATGGGAAGACGCCGATAATTTGTTTGGACTGCAGGTTAGAGATTTCCTTCCCTGTCAAGGATTGATATCAAAGTACAGGCAAAGAAAAAGAAACAGAGAGTCTTAAACACAAGACCAGCACTGTTTTTTAGTAGAATCTAGAACAGAAGCTGCCATTAAAAATGAATAATTAGTAGAGCATATAACATATTGCATGATAATTATAAGAATCAATCAGAAGAGGTTAGGCAGGATTGGGAAGAGAGATTGGATAAGTAATTCACAAAGAAACAATGGGAGGATATATGTATTTCTCCCAGACGTAACAAAATCTTGAAGATTTAAGACTTTTGCTTGGAAATGTTTACATAGATATTTTTATACCCCAAGTAGACTCCAGAGAATTTTTCCTCAGATAGACAGCAAATGTTAGAGGTGTAACAGGGAAGAAAGAGATTATTGGGAACATATTTTCTGGGAGTGTGGTGAGTTGGCAGACTTAAAGGATTCCCTCCAGGATGCACTGTTGGAGATGCTGGGTGGCCAGATTGGTGAGATGAGGGAGATGATTTTTCTGAGCTATGATACAGAATCGGATTTGCCTAGACATAGTAAGGCCTTGCTGCATCTAAGTATGGTGGCTGACAAAAAAACAATTACTAGAAAATGGAAATCATCATCCGAACCAACTATATTAGAAGTAGTGAATATAAACAGAGATAAAACAACTGGAATTGAGACTTTAGAAAACTGTAGGAGCAAACTACATAGGAAAAATGGGAATTATGAGAACAATACATACAGGAGAGGAATGAGGTTTAAAAGAAGGCAGGACTTAAATGAGCTATGTAATCTTTGACTGAAAATTATTGGGTAGATTATAAGTGATGTATAATGTTTGCAACTGGGAGTACGCCATTATAGTTTGTAATGTAAAATGCTTCCAACTTGGATTGTGTCTGTATGGTTTGTTTTCATTTATATAAATGTATGATTGTCTATGTCATATGTGATGGCTTAATAAAGATGTTTCTTGTTTAAAAAAAAAAACGGCAGGAATTGAATAATGTATGCAGTGTTGCTTAGGTTATATGATATATTGCAACATATGTGAAGTGTAGAAAACCAAAAGGAGAGCTAACCACAGATGAACAAAAGCACTGCAAGCAACAGGTTAAAATCAAGGTCCAAACGATTTATTTCCTTCCAACGAAAATACAGAAGTAAGCGCTTTTGCGTAGTGAAACCTACGCTTCATCAGACAATTAGGACATGAATACTAAAACCTTATATACTAAAATAAAGCGGGAAAACTGCCCAGTTAATTAATTAATTAGTTAAACAATCAATTAATTCATGTCAGCCCTTACTATTACTATACAAACACTGTATAAACTCAACAATCACAGTAAAATATACATACAGAAAATTATGTTTATATAAAACTGCATATAAAACATAATCAATACAACACAAAACAAAATGCCTGCTAGCACATACAGCCAGACCATGTATTTCACATACCATAGCAATGAATAATGCTGTTAACCATTCACAAACAATTAGTGTGAAAATAACCTATACCATCCTTGTCAGAAATCTGGCAAAGTTAAGTATTGTTTAATTCAAGTATAGGTTTTATTGACACGTAGTTATTGAGACCTGGAGATAGATGTGACCCTAGTTTAAAAATCCATTTTAACTCGGCTACAGCTAATTCATTGTCCAAATCTCCACCCCGTAATCTCTGTCCTATCACTTGTAGCACTCTAAAACAAAAACTATGTGAAGGGTGTTCCATTACGTGTCGGGCCAGGGCATTAGTTTCTCTACCTTTGCGTATATCGTAAAGGTGATTATATATCCTATCTTGTAACCTCCTAGTGGTCAAACCCACATAGAAGGCCTGACACAGTTGGCAAGTGGCAAGGTAGATTAAATTCCTAGTATCACAAGTTGCATAAAATTTAGGAAAAAACTCAAAATTGGTCATAGGATTCCTATATATCTGTGTGTTCGTTATATAAACGCATCTGCTACAATGATTACAAGGATACGTTCCCTGAGCCACTGGCATTACACAAACTGGCAATGAAGCAATGTTACGATCATTGCATAAAATTATTTTAAGGTTCTCACAATTTTTGTATAGAAAACTAGGTTTACCACCTACTATTACTCTAGTTTTGTTATCTACCATAAGTACATTCCAATTCCTAAATATGACTTCTTTAACCACACCAATGTCACTAGTATAGTTTGTGACATACTTTACTATCTTCCCAGCATCAAAGGCTCTTGCATTACCAATATGATTTCTAGATTCTTTAAATTCAGGAGCAATAAACTGTTCCAGATTAGCTGATGAACCTAACATACCTATAATATTTTATAAGTTTGATACTCTTCACCATAGTGGCATTGTACCCCCTTTGTAGAAACAGATTCTCCATGAAATCAGCCTTATCTAATAGAGACTGTCTCTCTTTACAAAGTCTTCGCACTCTCAAAAACTGACTTTTAACAATACTAGAAAAAACAGTTCTAGGATGCATACTATCAAAGGGAAGTAGACTATTCTTCCAAACTGATTTCCTGTATAAAGAGGGCACAACAGAACCACAATCCGATAACTTTAATGTTAAATCTAGGAAATGTATTTCATTGGCCGAAACCTCACTGGTGAACCTAAGAAAAGAGGTGGTGGTTTCTAAGTAGCTCAAGAATTCATTAAAATCCTCTCTAGACCCTTCCCATATTATAAGGACGTCGTCCACAAAGCGTTTATATAGTATCACATGCTTGAACTTCTCATGCTGAAACAGATAGGTTTTCTCCCATTGAAAACTACAAGGTTGGCGTAGGTATTGGCACAGGGGGTGCCCATGGCCACCCCCCACTGTTGTAGATAATGAGTGTTCATAAACAGGAAGACATTATTGTATAATACAATCTCAAGAAGTTGACGTACTAAAATCATCCTATCATTACTAAAATGAGGTTCACCAACCAGTAGTTCACAGATAAATTGTACCCTATATCATTAGGTATTGATGTGAACAAGCTCTTAACATCTAATGTGATGAACAAATAACTACTGGTTTTATCAAGAGTCAGAGTATTGAGAGTATCTAACAGATCATAAGTGTCTCTCAAAATAGAAGAATATCTATTCACTACAGGTCTGAGTGAAAACTCCAAAAAACTAGATACATGTGATGTAACCCATCCCTCACTGGTGACAATGGGTCTCATGGGTACCGTGGAGACTCCTTTATGTATCTTAGGAAGACCTTTAATAACAGGTGTCACCGGATGCTCAATATGTAGATATTCAAAGATTTCAGCACTAATTTGCCTACACATAAGCAAATCATGCAAAATATCATGTACATTATATATAATAATGTCCATGCTACTCTGATCAATCTCTTTATATGTGGTAACATCTGAAAGCATGGACAACATACTGGTCTTATAATCCAAAGTGTTTAATACCACTATACCCCCACCCCAACATATGTGAAGTATTATTCTGGGTGGGTGGGTCACAACGATAAGGAAGGGACGTTTTTCGATAGGACGGAAAAAAGAATAATGTTTGTAAACATGAACTTGTTAATACAGTTTGATTATTTTTATATAAATGTAAATTTGCCTATGTCACAAGTGATAATTCAGTAAAGGAGTTTATTTAGTCCTCAGACACCCTTCATAAAAGATGTCAGCAACAACCTGATAACCAGTCCAGTTGACATGACACTCCAACTTCATGTAAAAAAATGGGAAAAAAAGAGATGGCTGATAATGATTTATTTGTTCAAAAACAGGCTGATTTTTATACATTTTGTCCATTTACAAAACAACAAAAGGGAATCTATCTACTAAGGTACAATCATTCTGTGACATAATGCTAATCAACTTTCATCGTCACAGAACTCAACTATCATTATCTGTTTTAAAATTACTGAATTATTGAAATGTATTTGCTAAGCTATACAGATAAGGAGTATAGCTGATATGTATATTTCTTTTGCAAGTGTACAAAACTTTGACAGAAGCTATACATAAGTGAAACATTCCTTATCTTATAGAGATTTTTCATGATGAACAACGTTCACAATTATGGCTTGGAAACACAGTCTCAAAAAAAAAACTCTCTCTCGTGTAGTCAAATATAGTTATCCAAAAGTAATATATCCTCAATAGTAAATACCGCCATGGAATATAAAAGCAAAACATTCATTTCATATTGGCAGGCAGGCCTTCCCTACACAAAATAATTTAATCACGTTCAAGATGCCAAAATATGAAGAGAGAAATATTCCTCCTGAGTTGCAGTAACTACTCATTCTGAGTGCTCTTCGTAGGACTGTCATTCTGAGCAGTTCGTGCCACACTGTGATTGAGATTTTATGCTCCAGCAAATTATATTTGTTGAAATGGCTACTTATACTTTTCTAAACTCACATCATCCTGCTGTTTTACATTATTTTAAAAATATTAGCACACACGCACATGCACGCGGCAACACACATGCACACACGCACACACACACACACACACACACACACGCACACAAGTACACACATTCCACATACACATACATTCCACAACATCTCCTTGAAACTAAACTTCTCATTTTACTATTGCCTTAAAGATCAAGTACATAACCTCTTGAAATAAAAGTACCCAAGCTCAAATAGATTACGGGCTAGCATGACTCCCTATCAGAAGTATGAGGCCCGAGGATGCAAGTCCTGGTGTTTGTAAAATGAACTGTGATTCAGACAGAATATTAGCAAATTCCAAAATGTACTGTTAAACTCTTCCTTGCAGTGTCTGGCATAGGGATCTATGCATCCAACACCCTTAATACTTGTACAGTTTAACTCTGAAACTGCTGACCCTCACAGTAGGGGGGATACTGTGAAATACTGCCATCTCAGTATTAGCATATATTTCTCATGTATTCCCTCCCTTTCACTCTTTCAGCAGTTGCAGTTTTGTCATTGTGTGTCACAGATATAGTCCATGAATATTCAGAAGAAGCGACACACAGTGAAAAACAAAAACAAAAGCACACATTATGCTTCATGCTCCTCCCTATGTAGTAGGATTCACTCTCTACTCTGCCTTACACTATTATTCTCACTCTGAGGTCACTGCACGTTGAAAAAAAGGGAGATCATGGACACATATAAAAATGTGAGTCCAACATTTGATGAAATACAATGTTAATAATCTTAATTTCATGATGCCATCTCCCAAAAAATATTCAAATCCCAGAATTTACATGGTATGGCTTGACTGTGAGATCATAGTTATGGGAGCCATTTTTTTTTTTTTTTTTTTTTTTTTTACAGATTTTAGTTTTTTTTGTTTTGCTTTGTTTTAGCTTTCTTTCCCATATTTGTAGCACAAATTTAGTTTATTAAAGAAAAGAAGTATGGGGTGAAGTCCCCCACATAGAAGTGCAGTGAGCTTGTACCCAGACAATATATGCTGTTTAAGAGGATTTCACTTGCAGTTTTGGTGGCACATTGTTTGATGAGTTTGATTTGATCACGCTGCTGTCAGTAGGTTATGAAAAGTGAATACAGATGCAGCTGCCAGCTGTTACAAGATGGTTGCTCTTTTCTCTGGTAAGCTGCAAGCTAAAAGAACAAACATATATTTCAAGCTGTAAAATACTGATCTTATATGGATTGAGCAAGATATTTTAGATAAATCAACATAAAGATACACATTTATATGTATGTGTGTGCTACAATATGTACACACACACACACACACACACACACATATAAAGATATATATATAAAATATATACATATATATGTACACACACACACATATGTGTGTATGTATATATATATATATATATATATATATATATATATATATATATATATATATATACATCCATCCACAGTCTCTTTTTCCCATTTTTATACATGGGGTTGGAGTGTCAGTTCAACACTGACAGTCATTTAGAGCCAAGGGTTACAGTGCTGGGTGGCTAGCCATGCCATAGTATTTCTTCCACGCCACACACTGTCATGCACACTTACACCTATGGCCAACTTAGAGTGTCCAATCCACCTACTGGAATGTGGGATGAAACAGGATTGCCAGAAGGAAACCTACACAAACACAGTGAGGACATGCAGACTCTACAAAGAAGGCAGAAGGCAGCCCAGATGAGAATCCAACCAGGGAACTTTCTGCTGTGAGGTGACAATGCCACTGCACCTATTTATATATATATATATATATATATATATATATATATATATATATATATATATATATATATATATATATAACATTAAAAACAGAGGTAAGCATCACAAGGTTGTTTCTTCAGACCATTCAAAAAATACAGTCAAGCCACAGTGATTATATAGTTAAATTGACTGGATACATATCCAATCAAAAACAGCAAACAATTGAATCACCAGTACTGACTTTGCATAATTAATAATCTTGGTTAACCTCCACAACCAATCATAGACCAATAAACTATTGTAACCAATCGGATTTAATATTAAAACAGAGACTACCTTTCAAAACACTCTAAAACATTATTCTGATTGACCAAATCTGTCTGAATTAAATAACAAACAGGTAGTAGCCTGGGTGGTCGTGTGACACTCATTGAGAAACACAGTGCTTCTAAAATTCATGTCTGTGTAATGGATGACTTATCAATATCAGCATTGCATAAGGTGTTGGCAACACAGGCCTCAGTATTCGTTGTCATATACATAATACATTTCCCTTAAAAAATATTTGGAAATCTCGGGTCAAAGCTTATACCATATAGTTAGAGGCCCAAAATCGAGCTGTAAATAACAACTCTAAGGCAGCCAATGAGAAATGATAAATGTGAATACCAACCAATAGGGTAATCCTGTTGACTGCCTTCCCATTGGTAGGGAGCCCCACCTAACATCCTGTCAAAGTCTGGTACATTCCACCAATAAGAGTAACAGCTCCCCAATGGCATCCTGTCAAAAAAGGTAAAAACATATTCTAGAATTGCATCAACCATACAATCGACTTATTTTCATTGGAACCTATCAAAAGTATGTCTAAAAAACACTCCAATACCCTATCACAAATACAACAACTAATGAAAAAACAAAAAACAACCGACCAAAGGTGATAATCCTGGCTGCTCTCCTGTTAGTTAAAATGAAAAACCGTAAAGAAACACATGCCAGTAGAAATCAGGTTGCCAAGCCTCGCCCTATCAACTTAGGGCAAAGCTGATATCATTGCACATGTAAATGATATCAGAAAACGATCAAAGAATAAGGCAAGATAACCCACAGGTAATCCAAACAACAATAAATACATCAACAAAAATGACGGCTTCCGTAACGGCCTTCAACTTTCTAATATCTAAAGAAGAACAACTCAAGAAAAAAATTATCTCAAAAATGCTAAGTTATGATCACCACTAAGAAACATCCACACAAATATTAGAGTCACAAACTAAAACCTAAGCATCAAACTCTATAGATATAGACAGCCAACAGAAAATAACAAACACGACCAACAACCAGTCAAGGGCGATCATCCTAGCTGCGCTCTTGTTGGTTAAAGCTCAAAATCAGCAGCCTATCAAACTACAGCAGAAACCTACCAATAAAGATCCTAGCTGCCAAACTTCACCCAATCAACTAAAGATAAACTGATGTCTTTACATGTACGAGTAATAGATGTAACAACAAAGACAACGACTCTCAACATCATAGCGTTCAAAAACAACCAAAAAACCGACAATGTACAAAATGGCATCTTATAACAGAAGAATCAATGCAGATGTTTGCACTACAGGACTGAATCCATAAAAACAGAATGCTCTGTGATAATGCACTATGTCATGGTACATTAACTCTTCTTATAAAAAATGACCAAATGCAATACTAGCAACAAAGCCATATCAAGTTGAACAAAATTAATTATAGCTATACATACTCAGTATAATCATGTATTGTATCACCATGTGGATAAAATACCCGATTGTTCACTTATCTGCATCAACAGCCAAAAGCCTCCGCTCACAGCTAATATTCAAGTGCAGAAACCACAGTCAACCCAGTCAACCCAGCCACCGGGGATGTGCAAGCCAGTGCATTTCTTTGTGCTGGTCCCAAGCCCAGATAAATGGGGATGGTTGCATCAGGAAGGGTATCCGGCGTAACATTTTGCCAAATCATACATGCGGACAACAGTACAGATATACATACCAGATTGGTCGAGGCTGGGTTAACAACGACCGCCACCAGTACTGTTGGCCAACAGGGTGCTGGCAGAAATTGGGCTATTGAGGAGAAGAGGTGGAAGGCATGCCCAAAGGCAGGTAAAGGCTAGGACTGTGATAGTGAGGGTTGGAACTTTGAATGTTGGCAGTATGACTGGTATAGGGAGAGAGCTAGCTGATATGATGGACCGAAGGAAGGTTTGTATATTGTGTGTGCAAGAGACCAGATGGAAGGGTAGCAAGGCTAGGTGTATCGAAGGTGGGTTCAAATTGTTTTATCATGGTGTGGATGGGAGGAGAAATGGCGTAGGGGTTATCCTGAAGGAACAGTATGCCAAGAGTGTTTTGGAGGTGAAAAGAGGGTCGGATAGAGTGATGTTTATGAAGCTGGAAATTGATGGTGTAATGATGAATGTTGTTAATGCATATGCTCCACAAGTTGGATGTGCGATGGATGAGAAAGAAAAATTTTGGAGTGAGCTGGATGAAGTGGTGATGACTGTATCCAAGGGTGAGAGGCTGGTGATTGGAGCAGATTTGAATGGGCATGTTGGTGAAGGGAACAGAGGGGATGAGGAAGTGATGGGTAGGTATGGTGTTAAGCAAAAGAATGCAGAAGGTCAGATGGTAGTGGATTTTGCGAAAAGGATGGACATGGCTGTGGTGAATATGTATTTTAACAAGAGGGAGGAGCATAGGGTGACATACAAGAGTGGAGGAATATGCACACAGGTGTATTATATCTTATGTAGAAGGACCAGTCTGAAGGAGATTGGAGACTGTAAAGTGGTGGCAGGGAAAAGTGTAGTTGGGCAGCATAGGATGGTGGTTTGTAGGATGACATTGGTGAGCAAGAAGAGGAGGATGAGTGTGAGGGCAGCACCAAGGATCAAATGGTGGAAATTGAAAAAGGGTAATTGTGAGGTGGAGTTCAGGGAAGAGTTAAGACAGGCACTGGGTGGCAGTGAAGAGTTACCGAATAGCTGGGTATCTACAGCTGAGCTAGTAAGAGAGATGGCTAGAAAGGTGCTTGGTGTGACATCTGGAAAAAGGAAGGAGGACAAGGAGACCTGGTGGTGGAATGAAGAAGTACAGGAGAGTATACAGAGAAAGAGGTTGGCGAAGAAGAAGTGGGATTGTCAGCGAGATGAAGAAAATAGACAAGAGTATAAGGAGATGAGGTGCATGGCAAAGAGAGAGGTGGCGAAGGCTAAGGATAAGGCGTATGAAGAGTTGTATGAAAGGTTGGACACTAAGGAGGGAGAAAAGGAACTGTACCGATTGGCTAGACAGAGGGACTGAGCTAGTAAAGATGTGCAGCAGGTAAGGATGATAAAGGATAAGGAGGGAAATGTACTCACAAGCGAGGAGAGTGTGTTGAGCAGATGGAAAGAGTACTTTGAGGTGTTGATGAATGAAGAGAATGAGAGGGAGAGAAGGTTGGATGATGTGCGGATAGTGAATCATGAAGTGCAGTGGATTAACAAGGAGGAAGTAAGGATCGCTATGAAGAGGATGAAGAATGGAAAGGCTGTTGGTCCAGATGACATACCTGTGGAAGCATGGAGGTGTTTAGGTGAAATGGCAGTGGAGCTTTTAACTAGATTGTTTAATGAAATCTTGGAAAGTGAGAGGATGCTAGAGGAATAGAAAAAAGTGTTTTGGTACCGATTTTTAAGAATAAGGGTGATGTGCAGAGCTATAGTAACTACAGAGGGATTAAATTGATCAGTCACAGCATAAAGTTATGGGAAAGAGTAGTGGAAGCTAGATTAAGAAGGGACATGATGATTAGTGATCAGCAGTATGGTTTCATGCCAAGAAAGAGTACTACAGATGCGATCTTTGCTCTGAGAGTGTTGATGGAGAAGTACAGAGAAGGTCAGAAGGAGATGCATTGTGTCTTTGTGGACTTAGAGAAAGCATATGACAGGGTGCCTAGAGAGGAGTTGTGGTATTGTATGAGGAAGTCGGGAATGTCAGAGAAGTATGTAAGAGTGGTACAGGATATGTACGAGGGTAGTGTGACAGCGGTGAGGTCTGTGGTGGGAGTGACAGATGGGTTTAAGGTAGAGGTGGGATTACATCAAGGATCAGTGGTGATGGACAGGTTGACAGACGAGATCAGACAGGAGTCTCCGTGGACTATGATGTTTGCAGATGACATTGTGATCTGTAGTGAGAGTAGGGAACAGGTGGAGGAGACCCTGGAGAGGTGGAGATATGCTCTAGAGCGAAGAGGAATGAAGGTCAGCAGGACTAAGACAGAATATATGTGTGTGAATGAGAGGGAGGATAGAGGAAAGGTGAGGATGCAGGGAGTAGAGGTGGCGAAGGTGGATGAGTTTAAATACTTGTGATCAACAGTTCAGAGTAATGGGGAGTGGAAGGTAAAGAAGAGAATACAGGCAGGATGGAGTGGGTGGAGAAGAGTGTCAGGAGTGATTTGTGACAGATGAGTACCAGTAAGAGTGAAAGGGAAGGTCTACAAGAGGGTAGTGAGACCAGCTATGTTATATGGGTTGGAGACAGTGGCACTGACAATAAGGTAGGAGTCAGAGCTTGACGTGGCAGAGTTGAAGATGTTAAGACTTGCACTGGGTATGACAAGGATGGACAGGATTAGGAATAAGTATATTAGAGGGTCAGCCCAGGTTGGAAGGTTTGGAGACAAAGCCAGAGAGGCAAGATTACATTGGTTTGGACATGTGCTGAGGAGAGATGCAGAGTATATTGGGAAAAAGATGCTAAGGATGAAGCTGCCAGGTAACAGGAAAAGAGGAAGGCCTAAGATAAGGTTTTGGATGTGGTGAGAGAGGACATGCAGGTGGTTGGTGTGACAGAGCAAGAAGCAGAGGACAGAAAGAAATGGAAACAGTTGATCCGCTGTGGCAACCCCTAATGGGATCAGCCGAAAGAAGAAGAAGAAGAAGAAACCGCAGTCAGTCAAACTTAGAAGCCACTGATTGTAGCCAATCCAACACTACTTGACCTATTGGTTGAAAAGTGACTACTTTATGATGTCATTGGTCAAAGGGTAATCACCAGTAAACAATTTAATAACAAAAAATAAACCTATGACATTAAATCCGGGGCAACAACATGTTGGTGAGTCAATTGTTTGCTGCATTTGATTGGATATGTATCCAGTCAATTTAACTATATAATCACTGTGCCTTGACTGTATTTTTTGAATGGTCTGAAGAAGCAACCTTGTGTTGTGAAAGCTCTTACCTCTGTTTTTAACGTTTTTTTTATTTTTATTAAGGTTTTCCATCTCCTCCCAGTGTGGTGTTGGATGTTATTGGTGTTTACTATTTTTGTTTTATGCCACTGGGTTGCTTTTGGAGTGATATTTTATGTTTGTATTTGTTTTGTGTGTGTGTGTGTGTGTGTGTGTGTGTGTGTGTGTGTGTGTGTGTGTGTGTATATATATATATATATATATATATATATATATATATATATATTCGAAGCTTCAAAATTACGAACCTCATATGTATGAGAAACATGAAACCTCGACTATATAATAAAAAAGTAACAAAAAAAAAACTTACCTTAATACTTTGAGCAGGGGGGCAAGCTCCCCTGCACCCCCCATGTGGGGGGATGCGCCCCCACCCCCCTACTTAAATATACCAACTCCAAGACCGCACTTCAGTGCAGAAAAGGGAAATTTTCCCATTCTGCGCGTATGGAGCCATTGCCTTTCACCATCACACTTTTCAAAGTTCGATCATATGGTGTCGATCATATGACATTCGAACTTTGAAACGTTCAGCAATTTAATAAGGACCCTATATATATATATATATATATATATATATATATATATATATATATATATCAATCATCATTCTCTTTCGGCTTTTCCCGTTAGGGGTCGCCACAGCGGATCATCTCTTTCCATTTCTTCCTATCCTCTGCATCTTGCTCTGTCACACCAACCGCCTGCATGTCCTCTCTCACCACGTCCATAAACCTTATCTTAGGCCTTCCTCTATTCCTCTTACCTGGCAGCTCCATCCTTAGCATCTTTTTCCTAATATACCCATCATCCCTCCTCAGCACATGTCCAAACCAACGCAATCTCGTCTCTCTTGCTTTGTCTCCAAACTGTCCAACATGAGCTGACCCTCTAATATACCGATTCCTAATCCTATCCATCCTAGTCACACCGATTGCAAATCTTAACATCTTTAACTCTGCCACATCCAGCTCTGACTCCTGCCTTTTGTCAATGCCACTGTCTCCAACCCATATAACATAGCTGGTCTCACTACACTCTTGTAGACCTTCCTTTCACTCTTACGGATACCCGTCTGTCACAAATCACTCCTGACACTCTTCTCCACCCATTCCACCCTGCCTGTACTCTCTTCTTCACCTCTCTTCCACATTCACCATTACTCTGAACTGTTGATCCCAAGTACTTAAACTCGTCCACCTTTACCAACTCTACTCCCTGCATCCTCACCATTCCTCTACCCTTCCTCTCATTTACACACATATATTCTGTCTTAGCCCTGCTGACCCTCATTCCTCTGCTCTCTAGAGCATATCTCCACCTCTCCAGAGTCTCCTCAACCTGATTCCTACTCTCACTACAGATCACAATGTCATCTGCAAACATCATAGTCCACGGGCCTCCTGTCTGATCTCATCTGTCAACCTGTCCATCACCACTGCAAATAAGAAAGGACTCAGAGCTGATCCTTGATGTAATCCCACCTCCACCTTAAACGGATCTGTCACTCCCACTGCAGTCCTCACCACTGTCACACTACCCTCGTACATATCCTGTACCACTCTTACGTACTTCTCTGCCACTCCCGACTTCCTCATACAATACCACAATTCTTCTCTAGGCACCCTGTCATATGCTTTCTCCAAGTCTACAAAGACACAATGCAACTCCTTCTGACCTTCTCTGTATTTCTCCATCAACACTCTCAGAGCAAACATTGCATCTGTAGTGCTCTTTCCTGGCATGAAACCATACTGCTGATCACTAATCATCACCTCCCTTCTTAACCTTGCTTCCACTACTCTTTCCCATAACTTCAAGCTGTGACTAATCAGTTTTATCCCTCTGTAGTTACTGCAGCTCTGCACATCACCCTTATTCTTAAAGATAGGTACCAAAACACTTTTTCTCCACTCCTCAGGCATCCTCTGACTTTCCAAAATTTCATTAAACATTCTAGTTAGAAATTACACTGCCATTTCTCCTAAGCACCTCCATGCTTCCATTGGTATGTCATCTGGGCCAACAGCCTTTCCATTCTTCATCCTCTTCATAGCTGCCCTTACTTCCTCCTTGCTAATCTGTTTCACTTCCTGATTCACTATCCCCACATCATCCAACCTTCTCTCTCTCTCATTCTCTTCATTCATCAGCCTCTCAAAATACTCTTTCCATCTACTCAACACACTCTCCTCTCTTGTGAGTACCTTCCCTCACTATCCTTTATCACCCTTACATGCTGCACATCTTTCCCAGCTCTGTCCCTCTGTCTAGCTAATCGGTACAGGTCCTTTTCTCCCTCTTTAGTGTCCAATCTCTCATACAACTCTCCATATGCCCTATCCTTAGCTTTCGCCACCTCTCTCTTTGCCATGCGCCTCATCTCCTTATACTCATGTCTACTTTCTTCATCTCTTTGACAATCCCACTTCTTCTTCGCCAGCCTCTTCCTCTGTATACTCTCCTGTACTTCCTCATTCCACCACCAGGTCTCCTTGTCCTCCTTCCTCTGTCCAGATGTCACACCAAGCACCTTTCTAGCAGTCACCCTTACTAGTTCTGCTGTAGTTACCCAGCTATTCGGTAACTCTCCACTGCCTCCCAGTGCCTGTCTTAACTCTTCCCTAAACTCCACTTCACAATCACCCTTTTTAACTTCCACCATTTAATCCTTGGCACAGCTTTCACATTCCTCCTCCTCTTCTTGATCACCAACGTCATTCTACATACCACCAATCTATGCTGCTTAACTACACTTTCCCCTGCCACCACTTTACAGTCTCCAATCTCCTTAAGGCTGGCCCTCCTACATAGTATATAATCAACTTGTGAGCATCTTCCTCCACTCTTGTACGTCACCCTATGCTCCACCCTCTTCTTAAAATACGTATTCACCACAGCCATGTCCATCCTTTTCACCAAATCCACAATCATCTGACCTTCTGCATTCCTCTCCTTAACACCATACCTACCCATCACTTCCTCATCCCCTCTGTTCACTTCACCAACATGCCCATTAAAGTCCACTCCAATCACTAGTCTCTCACCCTTGGGTACACTCACCACAACTTCATCCAACTCACTCCAAAATTTCTCTTTCTCTTCCATCGCACACCCAACTTGAGGAGCATATGCACTAACAACATTCATCATTACACCATCAATTTCGAGCTTCATAAACATCACTCGGTCAGACACTCTCTTCACGTCTAAAACACTCTTGGCATATTGTTCCTTTAGTATAACCCCTACCCCATTTCTCCTGCCATCCACACCATGATAAAACAATTTGAAACCGTTTCCTAAACACCTGGCCTTACTTCCCTTCCATCTGGTCTCTTGCACACACAATATATCAACCTTCCTTCTCTCCATCATATCAGCTAGCTCTCTTCCTATACCAGTCATACTGCCAACATTCAAAGTTCCTACCCTCACTGCTACACTCCTAACCTTCCTCCTATCTTCCTGCCTTCGGGCACGCCTTCGCCCTCCTCTTCTCCACACATACACACACACACACACACACACACACACACACACACACACACACACACACACACACACACACACATATATATATATATACACACACACACACATACACACACACACACACATATATATATATATATATTTATATATATATATATATATATATATATATATATATATATATATATATATATATATATTATATTATAAAACACATCTATATACATAAATAGATATATGAGGTTCTGCATGTTTAGTTTGGATTATTTTTTCCCATTCATTTCAATGTGATGTGAAACCGAGTAGTCCTAAACAGCATTTTATATAGGTCTGGCAAATATCACAAAGGATTAAGGTTACACACTACTTCCTGTAGTACAGGATTTCATTCCTTGAACCTGACTAATTATGTGATTCTGAGAAAATCATTTTACCAGATGGTGTTCTCGGGCTGAGTAAGAGAAAAAATATTGAGCATAATAGGAAACCTTTTTATAGATACATAAGATGTGGAAGGAGTAAAGACACACAAATTGATAAACTGTGTGCAGATTCTAAAATGTATTCTCAGACACAACAGATTATAGATATATTTACAAAATCTTATGCAAAATAGTTTGGCTCCACAAAAGAGGTAATAAGTTGTCCTACTGACATCCAGGTTACCCCAGATACTGGAATCAAATTAGATTATATTGAAAAAGAACTTTGCAAACTGGATCTAAACAAAGCACAGGGAGGAGACAGAATTAGTAACAATGACCTGAGAACACTTCAACAATAACTTATGGTACCATTATGTCTATTATTCACTAAGTCATATAAATATGGGGAGATTCCTCAAGATTGGAGACATGCGCTTATTAAACCTTTCTTCAAGGAAAAGTGAGTAGAACAAACCCAGAGTCATATAGACCCTTAAGTCTACTTTTATGTTATTGAAAAATAATGGAGAAGGTAATATTGGATAAGTTATTGTCAGAACTGGATAGGTTGGGACTTGAAACCATATATCAGCATGCATATGTTGAAAACAGATCTATTATCACCTGTAACATGATGTTCTATAACAATATAATAACAGCTGTGAATGAAAAATTGTGCTGTGATGTGATTTATATAGATTTAATTTTAGCATTTGACATGGTCATACACAAAACACTGATCAATAAATTAGTACAGCTAGGTATTGATGTACACTTGATAAGATGGATAGCTGCATAGCTTACAAATAGGACATGGTAAGTATCATACAGCAACTGGACAGGTGAAATCCTTGGTTACAGTCAGGGTGTCCCACAGAGCTCTGTCCTAGTCCCTTACTTGTTTAGATTGTATTTTTCAGATCTAACATTTTCATCTGAGGTGTTCTACTGTCTATATGCAGAAGACTTGAAATTGGGTAAACTAATTGCATGTGTTACAGAGAAGGCATGTCTGCAAAATAACTTGATTAAATTGACCATTTGTGCACAGGAGAATAATATGCTGATAAATATATCAAAAACAAAGCATATGAGATTTAGGAGACATAAATTGAAAGGTGAATATTTAATACAGCACACAGTGATTGAAAATGTAGACTCATTTAAGGACCTGGGTATATGGGTAGATTCAGCTATGAGTTTTTCTAATCATATCAACCAATTGGTTAATGACAATTATAGAACTATAAGTTGTATAAAAAGATTTATAAAGTCTAGAAAATCAAAAATGATGAAGTCATTTTCTGTTAGTTACATTACAAACTTGAGTATCGAATAACAATATGGAAACCCTATATGAAAACAAGCATGAGTAAACTGGAAATAATACAGCAGAACTATACCAAGAGCATCAATGGATGTGAAAATTTAAGTTATTATGAAAGACTAAAATATCTGAACTTGTACAGTGTCTCATAGATATCTAAGTATATAGGGCATTTAAAGACAACTACTTCTGGGAATGTTTGGAGTTATCAAAAAGTACGAGAGACTCATCAAACAACCTATGTAGAAGATTCTGTAGAAATGAGAAGTGTAATAATTGGTTCTTTGACAGAGTAGCTGATGCATGGAACAGACTAACAAATAACATTAAAGCAAGTACTAGTTTAAATATTTTTAAGAACAGCCTAGACACTTATTATGGGAACAAGTGTTATGCCATTTCACACTGAGCTAATCAGAGGAGGTCGGAGGAAGGGCTCTGAGCTAACTAATCTGTGATATATAACATTAAGTATCCTGTTTTTTGCTTATTTCTGAGTTATTTATAGCACTTTTATTTTACTCACTGTGTGTTAGGTATTAAGTAGAATTTTCTACAATTGTTAAGCATCTGGTTGGGTTTGTTTGTTCTGATTTTTGTTTCCCTCCCTCCCTATTGCTATTCTGTTTTTATACTTGGTGACTTTGCAATTACCCGCCCCTACTGCAAATTTGATCTGGGACACTCCTTCCAGTCTAGTGTCATTACCTCATTCTACCTAATCCAGGAAGAACATTTGAGAAGGCCAATCCAGTTAGCTTCTGCTCCTCCTTTTCCCTTTCCACTTTACAAAAAAAAAAAAAATTCTAAGCTTGTTTCCTGCCTTTCATATAAGTTGTCTAATCCAGATACAGATTTGCTGTATCCAGGACTGTTTGTAAGCTTCTGAGCCCCCAAGCCTTTCTGTGTTGGAGGGAAGCCTTCTAGCTTAATTTTGTTTCTTAGAACTAGCCATTTTTCTAGTTTCAGCACTCAAATCTGTTTCTTTGAGCAGTTGTTCAGAACTCATTGTAAGCACTAAATAAGCTACAAATTACTACAGCACTCAACTTTCCTAACTTGTCTAGAGGAAAACAGTTTTTAGTACTTAATAAATAAGCACCTATCCAGGCATGTCTAAGTGTCAGCTCCTGGTATTTTCTCCTGTCTACCTGATGAATCTGGGCATCTTGGGGCAATGCAGCAATTGCCTCATGTACACAAACAGCCCTCTCCTCCTACCACCCAACACTACATCCTGTGAGAGATGCACTTATATAACCAAACTGGAAGCAAAGCTCTCTTTACCCAAGACTGGACTAGACAGTCAAGAGGAGAAGGTAAACACTTGCACCACACCACACTCATCACATAGTCCCTCAAAACCTACACCACCAAAACACACACATAGAAACACAAAACACACACCTACATTCACGGAGGCCCTCAAAAAAATCTACCCAAGCAACAGGGACCTCCAAAGCAGAAACGCAAGCAACCTCCATGCCCCAGCACAAACCAAATGACACATAGCCCACAAACTCAGTGTGCCACTCAACCACAGCCCAGAAGGCATAACAACATACCCAACACTCTAGTCATAGGTGACTCTATAGTCAGGCACACTGATGTTCCACTCACCAGGCTAAACAAGGAGAAAGTTATTGTCAGCTGTCTGTCAGGTTTCAGGATCCGCCACATAACGCATGCACTCAGGCCACTCCACAGCAAGTACAAGTATGACTCTGTCATTGTCCATGTTGGTGTGAATGACCTGAGACGTACCTCCCTGGACTAAATGAAAAGAGACATGGAGGAGCTTTCTGATCTTGTAGCCCAGGCAGGTATGACCCTAGCCCTGAGTAGCATCCTGCCATCACCCAGAATGATACCACAGTACAATGACAAAACGACTGACTTCAACAATTGGCTAAGCTTCTGGTGTCCTTCTAATGGGATCCAGTATCTGTCTGCCTGGGATGACATGATCGACAAACCACAATGCTTTGCCAGAGATGGCCTGCACCTGTCACCCTTGGGATTCCGGATACTGGCTAAGGCTCTTGCCACCCTTATAGTGCCTTTTTTAGGCAAGATTCAAATGACAAATTCACCACCGTAACAGGTACAAGGAAGCAAAATCTGAGGATAATGCTACTTAATGTTAGAAGTCTAAACCTCAAAATGCACTCACTCGAGGCACTCCTTAAAATGGAGAACATCGACATCTGTGCAGTGACAGAGACCTGGTTCAAGGCTCCAGAGAACATTCCTGCATTACCAGGCTATAATTCATACTACATCTTTCGGCCACCTAACCTGGACCGAAGCACTAAAGGTGGAGGTGTGTCCATATTCATTAAGGATATATCCACCTCCAGGCTAGTTGCTTAGCATAATGCATCTGAGATTATTCAAGTGCAACTAACTCTGGGCAAGGCCACAATCCAAATTGTAGCTTACTACAGATCCCCCACCATGCCCCAGGATTCCCACTCCTCATTTCTTGATACACTGGAAAATATTAGGGTACAACCTAACACCCTAATAATGGACGATTTCAACTACCCCACCATTAACTAGGAAAACTACTCATGTACCAACTCTTGTGCTCAACGTTTTGTGGAATTCATAAATTTCAGTGCCTTGGATCAATTTATCCACACCCCCACCAGGGGCAGCAATATCCTAGACTTGGTCATTACCACCATGGGCAACCGGTGTTCCACACCAGATGTCAATTCCTCGTTGGTCAGATCCGACCACAAGCAAATCATCCTAGACATCCACATCCCACCTCCACCCCCCCCCCCCATTAGAGAAACCACTGTAAAAAATTTCTCCAAAGCCAACTTCACGCTTCTTAAGACAGAAGTGGCAAACTTCACAACACCCATGCTGACGGACAATAGAGGTACGACTGCTGAATCCTATGCAATTGCACTTTATAAGCACGTATATGAGTGCATGAATCGTGCAATCCCTAACAGAACCAAGATGCTATCCTCCAAAAAAGGAAGCCAATCTGGTGGTCCCCTGCTATAAACAAACTCTACAACCGAAGAAAGAAACTGTTGCAAAAAATAGTAAAATCCCATGATTGGAGGAACTCCATGGTCAGCTTCAGTAAGAAGCTGAGATTCCTCATAAAATCCTTCAAAACTAGTTACGAAAACAAAATTGCCACTGATTCTAAAGACAACCACAAAGCATTCTATAGCTATGTCAACAATCTCAATGGCACCACTCAGATCTGCTCGGAGTTACAGCACAATGGCACTAAATATACAGAACCAACTAATATTGCCAACATCCTGGCAGATAGGTTCAGTGCTAACTTTACCCCTCTCTCATCCCCTAAAGGGTCCATCTCTATACCGGAAGAATGCAAAGTTCCTGTAATCACAGCTGCACAGGTAAAAACACACTCTCCAAAGCCAAGAACACAGCATCCATGAGACCTGACAACATCCCACGCTGCGTTCTACATGAACTACAGAACGACTTGGCACCCCACCTAAGTACCATGTTCAATCATAGCCTCACCTCAGGTTTTGTGCCCACTGAATGGTGCACAGCAACGGTTATCTCACTCCACAAAGGGGGAGCCACCATGGACTCCAGGAACTACCGCCCCATTAGCCTGACGAGCCTGCTCTGCAAGGCTATGGAGCGTATCATCATGGAACTTATAAACAATGACATTGGTAATCTCCAAACTCTAGACCCTACTCAGTTTGGGTTTGTAAAAAGACAGATCATGTATCCTAAACCTGATAGACTTCTTTGAAGCGGTCACCAAAGCCGTAGATGAGGGTAAGGTGGTTCACACAGCCTATCTAGATCTCAACAAGGCTTTCGACACCATCCCCCACTCTGGAATTATAGACAAACTCACTAAACTCGGTATAAATCCCTATGTCACAAGATGGGTTGCCAACTGGCTCACTGACAGAACCCACACTGTGAAAGTAGCAGACTCTAAATCCAACTTCAGACCAGTGACAAGTGGAGTACCACAGGGTTCAGTCCCATGTCCTCTCCTGTTTGGTATCTACTTCTCTGAAGTACAGGCTAACAGAGAAGGTCTTTGGCTAACAAAGTTCGTAGATAACTGCAAACTAGGAGCCATAATCAAAACTAGTAATGATGTGGACATCCTACAAAAGGGCCTCACTGAGACCGATGCCTGGTGTCAAAGCCATGGCCTCAAGCTCAATGCCAAAAAGTGCATTGTCATCCCTTTTGGTAAAAACTCTGTACCCATAAACTATCATATAGGCGGTAGTCTACTTAACACCGAAAGTGTGATAAGAGACCTTGGGACACAGGTGGACAGTAGTCTTTCCTTTGATAATCACATTGCCACAGTAGTCAGGAAATCCTTCTACGTGGCACACCTCATCACAAAAGGTTTCTCATCAAGAAAAAAAGAGGTCATTGTTCCCCTCTACTCATCACTCATTAGACCCATTATAGAGTACAATGCCCCTTTTGGTATGTACCTCAGAAGACATCTACAACAACTGGAAAGGCCACAGAAATAACTCACAAAGAGGATTACTGGCCTCAAACAGATGCCCTACGCAGACTGTCTCAAAAACCTCCAGCTTTACTCTGTCGCATATCGCCTACTCAGAGGCGATCTCTGCCTAACATACAAAGCTATGTCAAACCCAGAGCTGTTGGACATGCCCCATGTAAAGAAATCCCAATCACTCCGAGCTACACGCTCTAGGGATCTAAACCTTGTCACCACAATAAACAGAACATGCTGGAGGGATAGATTTCTGTCCCAGTGACTTCCCAAACTCTGGAACAAGCTACCTATCTATATCAAACAAAGCTCCTCATTAGCACTCTTCAAGAAAAATCTTGATGATTGGATGGGAAATAGAAAATTCACCCCGGGGTTGACTTCTGTGGCTCTGCTTGACAGGGCCACAGGAAAATAATTTTCTTGGGTGGCAAAAGCCAGGGTACCATTTGGCTAGGCTTATATAGGCCCTAGGGCCAATAGCCTAGTACCTACCTATGAACCTATGGTATATTGGCAAGCTAGAAGGGCTTTTAATGCCCGTGCTTGAAATATTTGTATGTATGTATATATGTATGTATGTAAAGGTCCATGTAGATCAGTTGTAACTAAATAAAAAAATAGGATTTCTGAATGATGTGTCTTGTGGGTAATTTTCTATTGTAGCTCCATGGTAAATTTTAGTCTTTTTTAAATATAGTTAGTAATTTTGTGATTATAGTTTAGGAACATGGTAAGAGGTATGCCAGGAATGTTGTTTTCCATTCGGCTGATTGTAGTTTTGATTTTCTTTTATGTGTTATTAGTTTCTTTTATTCAATTTTTATACATTTCCTTTCTAATGTTCAATTTATATAGATATAGTTGTTCTGTATGTATAACATGTGAGGTTTCTTTTTACCTGTTATATTATGAATGAGACCAAGTTATGATGACTGGTTATACATCTAGAATCATTATAAATGCTTGACATGCATATAATGATGATAATCCTTTCCAAGTACATGGAGTGTGCTTTATATGCTCTAAAATAGGAAAAACACAACCTAGTTATGCATCTTGCTGACGTTGAAGAGGTACATAATGTGTTTTCTAATTCATGATTTTCACAGCTTTTATGCTCCAGTCTCATGATAGACCATTTTCAACATTCACAGTGATTCAGTGGCAAGACGTTAATCAGCTGTGAAGGCCGTAGAACACTTTGCACTGCCACACAGAAAAGTCAGAATGAAGTGTTTAATGCTGCTAGTTCATCATGGGTACACTTAGCTTCTGGCTACTGTCTGTCTGACTGTATAGCTTTCCTCCTGCTCTTTTTTCTCTGTAACTAGTAGTACATCATAGCAACTGAAGCTCCATTTACTTCTAGAATTAAGATGTTTGGACATATCCAATCATAACTAACTAGTAATGTGTTCTTCATATGAATGTCAAGATTCACCTTTTAAGTTTTACTTTGCTCCATTCTCAAGGAGAATTTCTTTACATACGTATTTCCAGCATATGTTGGCTATGATTGGAGATCTGATCATAATCCTGTATATGATGTATACAGAGTGGTCATAAATAGAAGTATTGCAGCTAAACATTTTTTCACACCCCGTTGCTAATGCCCATTATATATATATATATATATATATATATATATATATATATACACATATATACATATATGTACATATATACACATATACTGAAGATAATCGACTCTTCAGTATTTCAGTATATCAACGTATACGTCGACCAAAAACATTGACCAGACAAGTTCAACAGTGAAATGTGGATGCTTCAAGACATAACATACCAAACACAAATGTTTTTGTAGGGTGGCAAACATACTTGCACCACACATTCCCCCTGCCACTTATACACCAAATCTAATATTGCGCAATTCCGGCGAATGGGCATATATCCCAACCGTAGTATTATGTAGATCTCGCATCAATGTAGATCAGCTTTCCTGTCAATCAAATCAAACACACAGGAAAGCTATTGATTAAAGTAGCATTCACCCAATAGCACTAAACCCATATATGGATATGTATGTGTGTGTTTATGTGTATATATATATATATATATATATATATATATATATATATGTATATATTTTTTTTATGTTTGTGTGTGTGAGTATATCAGCTGTTGTTAAACTGCACAAGGAATGAATATGTAAAAGCTGAAGAAAAAATCTTAAAACACCAAACAGCAAAAATACTATAAAACATAAGACATAAAAGTAAACACAAAACAATGCCTTTTGTAGGAGGGGAAAGCACTTTTACCTGCCACCATGTGGGTAGAAAGCCCTCCCACATTCCTGAACTTAAATATTCCAACTTCATGATCACACTGACTCCGAGAAGAGAGTAGCTTCTATAAAGGTAGAAATCACTGTCAGCATTCAGTGAGAATTGCACCAGCAGTGATGCTTACAAAGCAAAACCTACACAAAACCCAGTGCAATTAACACCAGCACTCAACTCTTCTATGCTCCAAAATGAAACAGCATAGCTGAACAGAAATATCCATAACGTTCATGTCACTAGCTGAAGAAAATTTTTGGCATACTAGCTGATCACATATTCATTCATGTGCATAATGTTCAGTTACTAAGTATAACACAGGCAAATTCCAGTCACATAAATAGCTGTTCAATCAAATTATAGGCACCCATGTACTGTTTTTTGTAACAAACATTGGAGTTAGCTTTGCAGTTTAAAACTCATGTTTTACAAAAAAATTCTAAAACAACAAACAACAAAAATAGTATAAAACACAATATTTGAATCCTGTCCTGAGCATCCACAGCTCCTCTGTGCTGGTCCTGCGGTTTAGGCTGCTTGTTTTCGCCTCCCGTAATCCATCCTGGGTGCTTTCTCCCTGCTTTAAACACAAAAGGAATACCTCCGGCCATCACCTGAAGACACCCTGAATTGGCCAGCTTGCCTGGTACTTAGAAAACTACTACTGAGAGGACCCCCCCCCCCAACAAGATTGTGTAAATTGTTGTCTCCCTCTCCTTTACAGTAATCGATCCTGGGTGCTCCCTCCCTGTTTCAAACACAAAAGGAATACCTCCTGCCATCACCTGAAGACACCCTGAATTGGCCAGCTTGCCTGGTACTTAGAAAACTACTACTGAGAAGACCCCCCAACAAGATTGTGTAAATGTATGTTGCTTAACACTAATTAAATGTAGACTTGATGTACTACCTATAGAGTTAATCTGCCCTCCGGTGTGTGCCTTCTAGCAGCCTACCACAGACCGTTTGCCCTCTCCCCCTCCTGTTATCACTACCCTAGAATATATTTAAACCTAAGACTGGTCCAACTATCCCTGCTGTTTGCTACCTCCTTCTACCATTAGGTGGCAGCATCTACCAATATAAATACTAGATATTCTTTATAATCCCAACAAGTTTTATTTTTTCACAAACAGTTGGTTATGAGTTAATATCCTTAGACTGTAAATATCTTCTCCCCCCTGCTAAACTGCCCTCTGTAAAGGCAGCCTTCTTTTTCTGGCTGGAAATATTTAGCTCATGCCTTCCAACTACAGCCTTTAAACTGCTCTTTGCGTATTCTTTTTCTGCCATACTCACCTCTAGTGTTCTTTTCCGTGCCGTTTGCCCTACGGGCTCACTCCGCTCCCCTACCCTGCCCTCATTTCCCACACGCCCCCAGTACTCCTAGCTTTATTCCTATCTTACCCCACCATCTCAGCCTAATTAGCCAATACCAGCTCCCCCATTACTCCTCCCACCTATAGCCATCTTTCTTAAACTCTGTAATCTGTACTCCACCCAATAATTATAGTCCCCTCATCTTTCCTTAAATCTCTAGAATACCTCCATCACTTTTTAAACCATTTCTTCTTCATAGCCTTCTCTATTTTCCTAACCACTCATACCACTCTCTCTTTGCTCCTACATGCTCTCCTCAAGTTATAACTCCCTCCAGTCCCCCAGCCTCCTCGTTCTGTTCCTTCTTCCTTTATACTATGGTACCTCATATTCCACCTATGCTTGCCCAATACCACCTACAAAGACAACTACCATACAAACCCACATTCCTCCTCACTCTTACTCCCATTTCCACTCTATCTCCTGTTCTCTCATTCAGTTCAACCCTCTGCACCTATTCCACTCTAAACTCTTCTCCTCTAAAGTCAAGGAATCTACAATCTACCAAAATTCATGCCTTGCAAACCAATATGGCTAAAGGATATCTCCTTGAACAACCTAGTCCAAGCTGGTGATATCCATCCTAACCCTCGTCCTACATCCTTTATTAACAATGCTCATCCCTTACCCTCTTCCTCCTATCTCAACACCCTAAAGATTTTTACAATTAATGCACAAAGTCTAAACAACAAAGTACACCAATTTCAACCTTGGTTAAATCATAACCAACCAGATATCTTAGCCATCTCTGAAACCTGGCTCAAGCCCTTTATCTCCAACTCTGAGATTCTGCCCTCAGGGTTTCATTGTCTCAGAAATGACCGACTAAATAAAAAAGGTGGAGGCACTGCCCTAGTCTACTCCAACATTCATACCTTAATTCCCCTCCAAATTCCAATTCCTCAATTCCAGAACACTGAACTAACTGCTGGAATTCTAAAACTAAATAAACATAAAAATATCTACATCATTGCCCTATATATCTCACCTGGTAACAATATCTCTACACTCAAAGATATTCTTCTATGGGCCTCTACTGAAATTAACTATGAAACTTATATCCTTGGTGATGTGAATATTGACTGGAATAAAATTAATTACCTCTCTCCCTCCCTATCCATCAACCTCTATAACTTCACTCAAGTAATCGTCTCCATCACTCGACCTAACAAAATAAACCCTCCCTGATCCACTATAGATTGGATCCTAGTCTCAGATCCAAATAAATAACCAATTCTGGCATAATTCCTGATACCTTTAGCGACCACTTCCCAGCCTTCATGCATCGCTCAACTAGTTCCTCCCCACACCAGCATCAGTACATTCAAAGTCATAACCTCAGTAGCTTTAACCCAACTACTTTCTCAAATACTTTCAAACAAATGAACTGGCAAATTCTAAACATCCTTCCTCTTGACAAGGCTATAGAATACTTCAGCTCTGTCTTCCTTGATACTTTAAACTCACTAGCCCCACTAAGAAACAAAAGGATAAAAACTAAAACTGCTCCTTGGCTATCCAAAGAGACAAAACAGAGTATACACCACAGAGACAAACTATGGAAGCTTTACCAAAACAATAAACTGGACAATACCTTGCTCCAATATAAACAGCTCCGCAACCATGCAAAATGACTAATCACCAAAGACAAAAAAAAAAAAAAAACTATTATATCAAACTTCAGTCCAATAACAATAAAAAAACCCAAAAATTCTGGAACTCGGTAAACTCACTCCTCAATCCATGCTCCAAGAATAATCCTTCTCCTGACCCAAGTAAATCTGATCTCAAACTAGGCTCTGAATTTAACTCCTTTTTCATAGACACTATTACTACTCTCACCAAGACATTTCCCAATAATAACTCAACTGCTCTACACTCTCCCCTTCTAACTCACCTCATCTGTTTGAACTCAAACCCATCTCCACTAACTTTATAAAAAAACTTTTGTCCAAACTTAAACCTTGCTCTAACGAGCCCGACAATATTCCATCTTCCTTCCTAAAATGTGCTGCTGATGGCATTGCACTCCCAATAAGCATCATTATCAACCGATCCATAAAAGAATCATACGTCCCCAAACTCTAGCGCTCAACTTGTATTCTTCCTCTTCATAAATGTGGGAAAAATACAAGCATCTCAAACTTTTGCCCCATTGCTTTGTTCTCACCAATCTCCAAAATCCTAGAAAAATGCATCCACCTCCAACTTATGCCTTTCCTGAACCAAAACATACTTCTCACTCCTACCCAGCATGGCTTCCGTCCAGGCCATAGCACAATAACTGCTCTACTCTCTTTCCTAGAAACTGTCAATCAAGCCAGAGATTCAGGCCACTTAGTTTCTACTGTTTTACTCGATCTGTCTAAAGCCTTTGATACTGTTTCCCACAAGCACCTTCTCTGTCATCTCTCAAACCTTAATCTCTCACATAATGCTTTATCCTGGTTCTCCAGCTATCTATCAGACAGATCACAGGCAGTCAAATGGAAGAACTCCATCTCTTCCTTCCTACCTACCCCAACTGGCGTACCACAGGGATCCATCCTTGGGCCAATGCTTTTTAACATCTTCATCAATAACTTTCACACTGCTATTCCTGATGCTAAAATCATTCAATACGCAGATAATTCAACCTTAGTCTGCTCTGCCTCAAACCTCTCTGAATTGCTGAATAAAACCCAAACTGCCTTCTCAACAACTGTAAACTGGATTCGCCAAAACCATCTCTCTCAATGCAAATAAATCAAAGATTCTACTATTCCCTCCCACAAAGACCCTCTCCTATGATAAAAACAACTTCAAAGTCTATAGTCAATCCAACTCACCTATAGAAGTAGTCCCCTCTGCCAAACTACTTGGCATTACTGTAGATGAACATCTCACATTCAATATTCATATTCAACAAAATATTAAGAAAACCCAGCAAAAGCTAGGTATGCTGTATAGGAATATTCACTTTCTCTCCAACTCTGCCAGGCAAACTCTGGCCTCAACTTATCTTCTTCCTTCCTTATTATATGGAGCCCCTCTCCTAACCAACCTGTCCTCCTGTATCACCTCTAAACTAGAAAACTGCTACAACAAAATCTCTAAATTTGCCTCTAAATCTAAAAATACCAACCATCACTGCCTAACCCTACAATCCCTGAATTGGATTGAACTCCCAAACTACCTAGACTATCTCCAGCTCACTACTGCACATAGACTCATATTTCACCCAACAAAATGTCCCGCTCTAACTAACATCCTTCCCCCTTATACACCCAACAGAGCTCTAAGATCTGAAAATCAGAACTTAATTACTATCCATAAACCTAAGTATCCTGCTGGCCAACTTCTCCTATCTTTCTCACTAGGCAAAAAATGGAATTCCCTTCCCTCCACACTAAGAACCATACCAAACTCAGAAAACTTCAAAACCCAACTATTCAAACACCTGTCCACTAAATGGAAATGTACCTGCCTTCACCCAACCTAATCCAAGGGGGTTCTCGCTCTGGTTCCCAAGCTCTACAACTCTCAGTTATCTTCCTATGAGCCTATCTAAGCTCTCAACAATTTTTATAGTTTCTCTCTAAGCTCTCACCTGCTACAGCTACCCTCACACAGCCCAGTCTTGTAAATATTGTAAATAGCATTCTACTGTTGATGTGTGTATGTAAAGCATATTTACATTTTCTTAAAAGGTATGTATGTAAACTCTATCCAAACCTAACCCATATCTCTTTTCCTGAAATGAAACTGTGTGATCCCTACCTTCAAGCTTAATGAATTTGTTAACTATGCATGATATTGAATGCATTTATGAGTAACTATTCTACATAAGATCTTTAATATTAACTATCATTTGTATGTAAATTGTATAATGCATCTTGGAGCTTTTCTCCCCGGGCCTCCACTGAAAATGGGTCAGTTCAGCCCAGTGGACTTCCCCGGTAATCAAATTGCAAATAAATAAATAAATAAGACATAAAAGTTTAGAAAAGAAGGAAATGCAGTTAATACCAAACAATTCAGTCTACAGTCAAAAAATTTTCTTCTAAAACACAACATTTGTTTAAGTCAAATCCCTTATAGATAGTGTGCTAGCACAACAATTGGCAAACATATGAGCAATACCTACAGAGATCTCATAAGACATCAGCTCTCTTTACATAAATCTATCTTCTCCTGTAAAGGGTACATCTCCTTTCCCTCAGAGGGATAGCCTCCAGATCACCTTCCTTATTCCTTCTGAAATACACAACTCTATATAGAGTCCACCCAAGGCTGTCTTCAGATCCAGAGTTAATGAATCTGCCCTATATTAGGGCACTGTGCTTTAAATATCCCAGTGTGAAGCTGTCACTCAATAACTTGACCTTTTTTGCCTGCTTCTGAGGTAAAGTAGTTTCAGTAGCACAACATGTAACACACTCATCTTTGGTACAGAAGTGGGTTCTATTCACATACCAGGTAGACTGATTACTGACACCTCAGTGCAGTATAAGGGGGGTGCTGCACTCCTGAGTGTGTCATCCTTTGGATGAGACATTAACCTGAGGCCTATCTGCCTTGTTGGCTGTAGCTCAAGTGGATATAAAAGATCCCACTTCACTTATCATAAAGAGTATAGGTCCTGTAATTAACACAACATAAACAAAACATTATTTACATATCTTCACATTCCTATGTGTCATCATCATCATCATCATCCTCATTATTCTTCCATAAATGAGCTTCACTCATTCTTCTACAGCCATAATCTATTTTTTTGCAATAAATCAGCCAAAACCTATTTCCCATTAAACAAAATTTCATTCAGTCTTTCAGTCCAAATAACCCAAATTACATAAAATAAATTCTTATCTACCCTTCTCACATATCCCTTTTTCTTGTTTTTATAATATCCACACATAATCATATTCATATCTATATTGTTTACATCATTAATATTCTCAAAAATATCTTCACAAAACTTTTTCCAAAGTTTAACAACTCTTTTACACTTCCAAAAATATGTTTTGTTGTCTGTTCCTCCCGACAAAATAAACATACTCTTTCAACTTTCTTTTTATATGGTATATTCCCCTTCACCGGTAACTTAGTTATTACCACTCTCCATAGGAAATCCTGACACTCTACAATTTTAGTACACTACTTTTTCCTTAATTTAATAGCTTTTATAATTGTTTCTGTTAAAATGTCCAGTGGATGTACATAATTGTGTTTCAGCACATTATTATACCACATCCTTCTATTCTTCTGTATATCATCAGTTTTTATTTTCCATGTTAGTATTTTTTCTTGATCATTTGTATTTCTGCACTTATATAATCTTTATCTCTTTTTCTAATTCTCATCTCCCCAATGTTTTCACTTATATTTAAATATTTTCATAATTAATTTCTCATTCTCTTCATTTAATAACTGTAATACTTTATACAAGTTTAAAGAAGCAGAATAATCAACAGGGTTTAATAACCACAATCCCTCTTCATCTTCCGTCATATACAACATACCTCTTTTCACTGAGTTTAATTTTGAAACCCATATCAAAGAAAACACTAATTGCACAATTTATTTTTCATATTTTTCTGGAATCATATAAACATTTCACATATTTGCTATTTTTCCCATTAAAAAAGAATTTACCATATAAACATTTTACTTGGATGCTTATCTATAAATCCTCCATATAAGACATATATCAAACCTCCCATGGCTTCATAACTACATAATTTTCCCAGTTTTTATCCCTAACAAAGATACCTTGAAACTTACACCCTTCCGACTTTCACAACATCACCCATACTGTTACTTTTGTCTTCATTAGATGTCTTTCCCATTTCCTTTAAACATCCACTCAGAGCAACCAACCCTTCTCTTATCCATAATTATTGTTAGCAACCACAACTATATCATCTGAAAAACTACAGGAATCAACACTTCCCTTTGCATCACATATTTAGCATCTTTCATTTTGTAAGCTAGTTCATTCACTATCGTATTCATTACTAATGCAAACAATATCCCACTCATGGGACATCCTTGTCTTATATTACAATTCATGCTTATGTCTTTACTTAGCCACCCAGTCACTAACACTCTCACTCTGTTATTTTGATATGGTGACATACACATTCTCCTACTTCTATTACTTTTTCTATACTTTTCCACAACATCCCACAAATATTCATGTGTTACTGTATTAAATGCGTTAGTAACATCACCTACCATAAATTTCACAACTTCCTTTTTGTTTGTAATGTCATCCACAATTTCTCAAATCACAAATAAGAATTTGTGGTAGCCTTTCCCTTTTATACCATTTATACCTTCTTCCATTATATCCTTCAGCTTTCCTTCTAGTCTCCCCTGTATTATTTTCATAAACATTTATAATCTGTATTATTTAATGTGATGGTTCTCCAATTTTTTATTTTATTCTTTTCGTTTTTCTTCCACATGCATTTTAATATCCTACTACATAACTCTTCACAAATAAACTCTTCTTTCTACCACTCTTTCAAAATGTTTAAGAAAAACAGCCTTTGCTAATCCCTTAATTTATTGTACAGTTTATACCGTATACCATCTGGACCTGATACTGAATCAACACTTACTTTCCTAAGTACTTCAATTCACTAATAGTAATTTCTTATTCAAACTCTTTCTTAACTTATTCTTGTTATTTTACTTGTATTCTCTGTCTTACCTTCTATCTTTTTACTCTTATACATATTTTAACATGGTGTAGTACAATGCTTGTAATTTCTTCTTGTGTTCTTGTTACCTCCCCTTCTACATTTTTCATTTCCCTCATTATACTAATATCTTTCTTTACTATTTTACCTAAATATGCAGACAACTACTTCCTTCTCCTTTGTAAATAATATATATGCTTAAACAGTAATGTCTTAGTTTTTTCTAGATTTCTTTTGTATATTTCCTTTTCCATGTCATAATACTCTCTTGAATTCATCTCTAAATTCCCAGTACATTTCTATACATCTTTCCCTGCTTCACTTTCTTTTCCTGTCTTACATCACCCTTCAATAAAAAAAAAAACACTTTTTATACTTCTTTTTAAACTCAATCCACCATTCAGATCAATGTTTATAAAAGTCCTTCATGGTTATATGATCCCTCCATAACTGCAATGCTTCCTTCTCTCCAAATTCTTCCCATAATTTCTCATTTATTCTTTTTAATCCCTTTCCTATTTTAATATACTATCTCTCTTTCATCATCTCCGTACATATTGCTAAATGATAAAAAACTGTCTTTACTGTATCACCATCAGCTTCACCCAAACCTTCCAAAAGTTTAAAATCAGTTTTCAGATCCAATTGGCCCTCTTCTATAAGTCCACTGACTTTTATTTCACAAAATTAACTTACCACATTTTATCACTTCTTGTATTTTATAAATACCTTTCCCTTTACATTTCCTCTTAAATCACAATTAAAATAATAATTTTCATGTTAACTACCATATAGTCTAATATTTTATGAAGTAGATGATCTCTTTCCTTGACATTTGTATATGCATATAATGCTATAATTCTATAAAAATATATTTTTCTGAACCTCACATCCACAACAGTAAACCTCCTCATCATTACCAATGTGACATTTAATGTTTTACTGTTTTTTACACAATATAGCCACTCCAGAACAACATTCCCTTCCTAAATTCCATATTATTTTCTCTTTGCAATCTTTCTTCACTTGTAAGGAATCTTACATCCTTTGTAAGAATAATATATATCTTGCATTTAGCATACCATTCCATATCCCTATCATTCTTACAATATTACTGCTATTCACATTTACTGAAAGCATCCTAAAAGTTTTACTTTAAATGAAGTATTTTAACTTTTCATTTCTTTTTTTTTTTTCTTTTCCCCAAATTAATAGTTTTCTGAGTTTATGTGCAACTATTCCTTGATTCTCAGAATCAAATTTTTCACTAATGTCATTAACTGAAACACACCTGAAACTACTTCTTACCTTTCTTTTTAATATTTGGTGATGTATTTTTAAATCTTCTTTTTTAACCCTTACCCTAGCACCTATCAAATTTCTTTTCCCTAACATACTTTTCACTCTACTTTGAATTTTGTCTTCATTTTCAGCAATCTGAGTTCAGTTACCTTCATCCTCCCAAAATATAACATTTCATCTGTCATATTTTATTACCTCATCCTCTTTTTCATTGACACCTACCCTTTTCCCCTAATTCTTCGTTACTTTTAGACATTACAATACTTTGTTTATCATCCTGCTCAACATTATATTTCATATTCTTTTCACAAGCAAACTAAAACTGCTCTTCACTTTTACCTATTCCGCATTACTTTTTACACTTAGTCATCCCCTGCATTGATTACATCTTATTTTTGTATATTCATTTATCACATGATTGAAATCCCCACAAAAAACAAGTTTTTGGCTGTCTCATATACCTAATTGTTCCTCGTTTACCATCTGCATATATAAACCTTGGTAAACACTTTATCACATATTTTTCATATTTTGAAATAACATCCACTTCCCTCTCTATTCTAAATATCCCTCTCATCATTAGCTTTTACAGTATTAGGAACTTAATAACCCATAAATGAAAAATATTTTTTAATGTCTTTTAACTCAATTACATCAGTTTGTAATTGAACAAACACTATTTTTTAATTGAGCCCCTTGCCCAGAAAATATATATTAATTCCATGGGAAACAGTTCTTGTTTCACAATTAAACATCAATCTTTTCATTAAGTCTTCAGTCCCAAATGTTAAGTCACAAAATGTCTCTTTCCCCAAATGAATGTCTTTTGCTTCAAAACCCAAAGGAAATCCTAAATTATCCCACACAAAATATCTATTATTTCTTTTTTTTTCTTTATCTGAACAACAAAACTTTTTTCCTTTTAATAAAGTTTACAATACCCTTTCCTCTTCTAACTGCATCAGCATATGATTTTCCAGATTGTATACCACCTGTAACCTTATATCCATGCAACTCATAACTCATTTCCTTTTCATCCAACTCACTATCCATTCCGAAAACTTTTTCCATCATATCTGACCACAAAATTTCAGACTCTTCCTCAGGATCACCTTTGTTCAATAAATCATCCAGGTTTTTATCAGGAAAAACAGCGCAAACAAAATGACAATCACCAAAGTAAAGTTCAGAGCCATAACAAATCAAATGTAGAAAGCAAAATGATGCTTGGACACCATGTAGCAGTGAAACATTTAATAACTGCAAACGCATTTTCACAACTGCTTCATCAGGCTGTATCTAACAGTCATACAAGCTAGCATTTATAACAGCAAAGAACACCTTATCAATAAAATCACTGTATAAATCTTACATGGCAAGTTCTAAATTTTTCTCTTCTGTTGTTAATCTAGAAGCTCGCATAAACTGACTTGTCTGTATAAGCATGAATTAATTTTCTATGGCTTCCTACATCCTGTTTGTATTATCCCAGTTTCTGTTTTATAAATTCTAACATCCAGGAATTCAGTAGAGTCACTTGAGTACTTCATATCAAATTTAAGAAATGAGGTTGTATTCCACATAAAACTATGTAGAAAATCTAGTGCAGAGATGTCACCACTCCCTAAAAATTATATCATCCACAAAGTGGGCATAATATAATACGTGCTGTAAAATAAGCATGAATTAAATAAACATGTCCTTTTCCATTTGATTGATACAAGATTGGTATATGAATTCAGGCAAGGTGTGCCCGTGGCTACCCTGTTTATTTGTTTATAGTAGACCCCTCTTAGACAAGCACATTATTTTCTAGAACTAACTCCAAAAGAATACATATAAAATTATCCTGTTCTGTATCAAAATAATTACAGCTAGAAAGATGTGGTCTTATAAATTTGACTCCTTAGACTCAAATGACTCTATTGAATTCCTGGATATTAGAGGTTATAAAACAAAGACTGAGATAATACAAACAAGGGGAGTCCCTGGTGGTTTAGTGGTTAGGATTCGGAGCTCGCACCATTGCGGCCTGGGTTCGATTCCCATTCAGGGAAGTTCAATGCATTTAAAGGAAGAAACTGTTGCAGAAAAGAGGAAAATCCCAGGATGCAAAAAAACTCCCTTACCAGCCTCAGTAAGAAGTGGAGACCCCTCATAAAATCCTCCAAAGCTAGTTATGAAAATAAAATTGCCAAATATTCCAAAGACATCCACAAGGCATTCTATAACTGTGTCAAGAATCTAAATGGCAATGCTCAGATCTGCTCTGAGCTACAACAGAATGGCATTAAATATACTGATCCCAAGGATATTGCCAGTATCCTGGCAGATCGATTCAGTGTCAACTTCACCCATCTCACCCCCTAAATGGCCCATCTCAATACCGGAAGATTGCCAAATTCTGGTAATAACTGCCACACAGGTAAAAAACGCACTGTCCAAAGCTAAGAATACAGCATCCATGGGACCAGATGACATCTCGGGCTGTGTACTACATGAACTAAAAAATTAACTGGCACCTCACCTAAGTGTCATGTTTAATTATACCCTCACCTCAGACTTCGTGCCCACTGTGGCACACAGCTACAGTTATCCCACTCCACAAGTGGGGATCCACCTTGGATCCCAGAAACTAGTGCTCCATCAGTTTGACAAGCCTGATCTGCAAGGCCATGGAACGTATTATCATGGAACTTATAAACAAAGACATTGGCAACCTTAAAACACTGGTCCCCAGCCAGTTTTGGTTTGTGGAGGGCTGATCTTGTCTCCTGATCCTGATTGACTTCTTCGAATCAGTCTCCAGAGCCGTGGACGAGGGTAAGGCAGTCCACACAGCTTATATGGACCTCGCCAAGGCCTTTGACACCATCCCCATCTCTGGAATCATAGATAAACTTACTAAGCTGGGCATTAATCCCTACGTCACTCGATGGGTTGCCAACTGGCTTTCTGACATAACCCACACTGTAAAAGTAGCTGACTTCAAATCCAGCTCCAGACAAGTGACAAGTGGAGTACCTCACTGTTCAGTCCTGGGACCTCTCTTGTTTGGCATGTACTTCTCTGAAGTACAGGCCAACACTAAGGGAGTCTAGCTAACAAAGTTCGCAGATGACTGCAAACTGGGAGCCATTATTGAATCCCCAAATGATGTGGATACTCTACAAAAGGGCCTTACAGAAACAGATGCTTGGTGCCAGCTAAAGCTCAATGCCAAGAAATGTATAGTTATCCCCTTTGGGGAAAAAAACATGTACCCGTGAATTACCACATATGTGTCAGTACACTAAACACCGAAAGTGTGATAAGAGACTTAGGGACACAGGTGGACAGTGGTCTCACCTTCAATAACTACATCGCCACAATAGTCAGGAAATCCTTCTATGTGGCACACCTCATCACTAAGGGCTTTTCATCCAGAAAAAAGAAGGTCACTGTCCCACTGTACTCATCCCTCATTAGACCCATTATAGAATACAACACCCCATTTGGTATGTACCTCTCAAGACATCTGCAACAACTGGAAAGAATCACAGGCATAAAGCAGATGCCCTATGCTAACCGTCTTAAAAAACTCCATCTATACTCTGTCGCATATCGTCTACTCCGAGGCAATCTCTGCTTAACATACAAGGCCATGTCAAACCCAGAGCTGCTGGACATGCTACACTTAAAGAAATCCCAGTCCCTCAGAGCCACATGCTCCAGGGATCTAAACTTTGTCATCACAATAAACAAAACATGCTGGTGGGATAGGTTCTTGACCCAGAGACTCCCCAGACTCTGGAATAGACTGCCCATACATGTCAAGCAGAGTGCCTCTTTGGTCCTCTTCAAAAGGAACCTTGATGATTGGATGGGAGAAAGAAAATTCACCCTGGGGATCACATCAGTCGCCCTGCTAGACAGGGTTCCAGGGAAGTAAATAGTGTGCATAGAAATAGCCAGGGAATTGTTATGGTTAGGCTTGTATAGGCCCTAGGGCCGATAGCCTAGTACCATCCTATGAACCTATGAAGTTTATAGGAAGCCATGCAAAAAGAATTCATACTTACAAAGCATACATCTGTGTCACATTTTTTTTTTTTGAAATGTGACATGGAGTCAGTTTATGTGAGCTTCTAGATTAACAACAGAAGAAAAAAACTAGAACTTGGAATGAAATATTTATATAGCGATTTTTTAAAGAGATGGTATTTAGTGAAAGAAGAAATAAAACTAGATCATATTTTGATGAGAATAAAAAGGTTGATAACACTAGAGAAGAATGTGCTATACGGAAAAAGGAAGACGCTTTAAATGTTTCACTTACATATACTAGGCATACCAAATATCTTTGTGATGTTTGTCTTTGTTTGTCTTTTCAGCTTTTCTGTGGAAGGTTGGTAGCCAGGCTGGCAACTCGACACTGTAAAACTCCACTGCCAGTCATGAGCGGACAGGTGATCTGCTGTGGCGACCCCTAACCAGGAAAATCCGAAAGAAGAAGAAGAAGTTAATTTCTTCCTTTTCTTTTCTCCCCTTGCTGTTATTTTCATTTTGCAATCCTTCCATAAATGTCTAGTTTTGTTACATTTATAACAATTCAATTCACATTTTTGCATCAAATCCCATTTTCCCACAAGTATAACATTTTCTCTTGACACAGACACTTATCAAATGCCATTCTTTTCCACCAAAGAAACATTTATCATACTTGGTATATGTATAATTGCTTCTCTATTTTTAACACAATATTATAATCCCAGCCACCAGTCCATAAACCCCTTTTGTCATAAACTTTTGCAATATCCAGTACTTATTTACATAACGCTTTCAAAGTCTCTCTTTCTACCTCTGTTTGAAATTGTACAATAATCTTCTTTTTTGTTTCCATGTTAAATGCTTTTATCATATAAAGATTCCATGGGTTATAGTTTTCCTTTTTTTATATTCTCCAAGAAAAATTTTCATTGAAAAAACAGTCTCAAATATAATGTCACAAAATGTCTCTTTGCTAGTAAGAATAAATGCTCTTGGTTCATGTTCTTTTACATCCAAAAGAGCTTTTAAATTGTCCCACACTTCATACCTGTCCATTTCTTTGCCTTCTTTACTTTGAATCCTTACTATGCACTTTTGTTTTTCGTTTTCTTCTGCGTTATTTTCTGCTACTCCACTTTTGCCTGCTTTTACTTTCTCTGTATATGTTTTCTTTTCCATCTTACCACTGTTCTTCAGGATTGTCCCTGCATCCTCCTTTTGTATTTTCTCCATAATGTCCGTCATTTTCTGGCTCACTCTGCACCACTGTTTCATTAAGTAAATCATCCCACAGCCCTCCCAACTAGAGGGTTGTAATTATCCATCCATCATTTACTGACCCATCTCCATCAAACAGGTTTCTTTGAAACATTTCCTCAAAATCCTGCACATATTCTCCTGTATTTCTTTCACTACTCCATCATCTTCTCTCTCCATTTGCCTCCCTGCTTCTCTGGGCTGCCTCTGGAAACAGGAAGTGATTCTCCAAAATGGTTCCCACTCACAACAATGAAGAGTATTGGAAGTTCCCTGAAGTCCTTGTAAATTTCCCCTAATAGGATGAATACCACCTTGGGTACCCCTGAAAAGAGGCTACTAGCCTAGTGGGACTAACCCAGTTAATAAAGGGCAAATACGTACAAAAAATATGCTTAGAGGTAGTATGGCACCTATATATATTTGTGTGTGTGTGTGTGCCTATGTAAGATATATATATATATATATATATATATATATATATATATATATATATATATATATATATATATATATTGAAGTTAGTCTAAACTTAAATAGATAAATATGAAAAACATTGACAGATCTAAAAAACAGTGCAGTGTGTGTGTGTGTGTGTGTGTGTGTGTGTGTGTGTGTGTGTGTGTGTGTGTGTATGTATATATATATATATATATAGAGAGAGAGAGAGAGAGCTACATGGAACTAGATAAAGATTGTAATATCTATATCTAAATCTAGATATATATTATAAGACTGGAAGTGTACTAGAAGCACGTGTTTATTGTTAAAAAAAACACAGATAAATATGGAAAAATAGCCCACACAACTTTCTGTAGTATCCCCAGATTGTGAACAGCACCTTTTGCATAATACTTTACAGTGCAGTATATCAGCTACTTTCACTTACTAATAGGAACATAAACAGTAGCTTTGAGGCCTCTCCATGCAGTACTTGCTTCTTTTCTGGCTACTGTTGAGTTTATTTCTGGATTCAGCTTCTTGACATAAACACACCACAGATTACATAATTTTTGGGTTTGCATGATTCTTTCCTTATGTGTGGCCATCTCTGACCCTTTCCCCTCTCCAATGTTTTCTCAGCCTGGGAATTTCCATCACACAGACATCTTCACACTTGATTTTTTCTTTTAGCTTGTCTTGCTATGTGACCTGAGGGCAGTTTGTTCTCTTGTCTCTTTTCCTATGATGTCATAGATTCACACACAGTTGGTACATCTCAATTACACTTCTACCCTTAGCATCACAGTTCTTTTTGAGTTTTGAGGCCCACTATGCTCCTCCCCTTTTCCATCACAGCATTTCACCCAGAGTTTAGTTTCACTACCATCTGTTTTATTATATGCTATAGTTTGTTTGTTTGTGTCTTTTGGCTTTTCCCAGTTAGGGGTCGCCACAGCGGAACTCCAGTCCGCTAATGATTGGCAGTAGAGTTTTACGTGCCTAACGCACAACCTTCAATGAAGGAACGCCCATTCACGCATGTCGCCACACAGAAGACACTCTATTATATGCTATAGTAATGTTACAAAAATGGAAGACTAGATGCTGAAATCGTTATTTGGTATTATACCTAGCACACCATTCAGCAGCCAGATACACTGATTTTATTCTTATTTATGTATTTATTTATTTATTTTACATTTGTTTACTGGGAAAATCCGACTGGGCATTGATCCCATTTTCAGCAGAGGCCCAGGAAGAAAAGCTCCACAAAGATTCATACTGGAAATGCAGTAAATACAATACACATGTTAATAAAGTACAGTACAGATTCAAAAGTTAATAAAGTACAGTTTCAAGGCCAAGAAAGGATCAAAAAGTAAATATACTATAAGGAGCACAGTGCATTAAAATAAAATACAGTGGAAAGGACATTTTGTTCAGTCATTTAGTTACATTCATCAGTGGCTAGTACAGTAAACACACATTGTTTAAGAGCATAGAAAGGAGTTGTTGCAAGCTTTCATAGAAGGTTAAGGTATGATATGATCTAATTAAATGAAGCTATCCAGGGTCAGAACAAAGAAGTATGTAAATGGGACTGGAGGAGGTTTTTGAAATTATTCTTGTTTTCAGTGGCCCTAATATCTACGGGGATGGTATTCCATGCTTTTGCAACAGAAATGGAAAACAAGGAGTCCCCAGAGCAATTGTTGCTTTTGCCTATGTCACCCAGTGCTTTACTGGTGATTCTTACTTAGATAAGAAGTAGACAGCACCAATCACAATAAAGATGCAAACTATGTATCTACCACTGTTCCAATCACTGTCATTGAAAGTGATGTGTTTATGTGCTCTTGAATTAAAGATTTTCTTGAAATTTACTTGGCTTTTTGTATTGAAGTTAGAAAAGTATATACTACTTGTTACTGCTATGTATAACTTAGATCTGATGAAGCTCTGACAAGGACGACAGCCTTCGTCTCTTATTTCAGCTTAATCATTTGTGGTTTAAACGAGCAATACCATCTTGAATCTGGTTTTCTTATTTGTAATATGAATGTAAAGTGATCTTTTCATTCCTGTACAACTAGTTCCCCCCCCTTTTTTTGCTTTGTTCTTCCTTAAGGAAAGTGCGTACTACCCTTAAGGCTGGAAAACTACATTTCCACAGTACTGTGTTACGTTATCTATATATATTTGTGCTGACATGAATTTGTGTATATCATGTAGGGTCATAGGTGTATAATAGGCTAATGACCACCATGGCCTTTAGAACTCCAGCTTGCAGTCCAACCCAATTGTATCACTATGTATCATGGGCATTTATTAGGAGGGGATATGTTGGGAAGTTTCTAGAGGTCATGTTAGTTTGAGCATATATGTATATTACATTTACATTTTTCTATGTACTTTCAAACATTTTATGCTGCTTTTTATTTTCTATGAGGAGATAGCCATGTTTTATTTTACTCCTGATAACTTGTGTTAGTTAAAGAATGTGTACTGCTGACCTGACAGCAATGACATAAATGGGAATTAGTATGCACAATGACTTTGTTAAGTTTTGTTGGGTGGTGTGTGTTAAAATTAAATTGTACAAGTCAGAGTCAAAGAGTTTTCATCTGTTGACCACTGCAATATCAGCCAATCTTAAATTGATTTACTGTACTAGTTGAAAACCAAGTAGTAGCAGTATTAATAACAAACTACTATATGGTTAGGGTGTGGGTTATGGTGTGATATACTCATACCTGTTGGAGGTTGGTCATGATAGTGAGTTTCTGGCTAAAGTACTGCACTTGTGTATGCCTATGTATGTGATGATGTGTGCGTAAAATATCAATTTTACCACATTTGCTGTAATTTATAAGAGTGTACATGCTTCCAGCAGTTTATATTAGGACATATAGATAATCACACATAATGAGTAGTCTAAGTCTTTTTTTAATAAAGTATTCAGGTGGGGGCAGAAAATTTGGCGACTATAACGTTTTACCTGACATAGCAGGGATTTTTATATGTTTCAGGATTTTGAAGACAGGTAAGTTCCTATTGGTAATGCTCAATTTACAATGAGCATATGGTGGTTAGTTCTGGACACTTATTGGGTTATCACCCATGCTGCACCATGATAATCTACTAAGTCCATAGACTAATATATTTTGTACTAGGAAAAAGAGCAAAGTTAGTTGCACTGTAAGAATAATTTGCCATAAATGTGGAACATACTTTTGTTCTTTTACACTGATGATGATTTTGTGTGTGTGTGTGTGTGTGTGTGTGTGTGTGTGTGTGTGTGTGTGTGTGTGTGAGTGTGTGTGTCTTTGTGAGTGTGTTTGTCAATGTGACTCGTATACAGCTAGCAGGGTAATATGGTAGGGTTGTTGCCTCACAGCAAGAGGTTCTCCTGTTCGATTCTCAGCTGGAGTGCCTTCTGTGTGGAGTCTGCATGTCCTCCCCGCGGTCGAGTGGCCTCCGAAAGACATGCGTGAATGGGCGTTCCTTCGCTGAAGGTTGGGCATCAGGCTGGAAACTCGGCACCATAAAAATCTACTGCCAATCATTAGCGGACCGGAGTTCTTCTGTGGTGACCACTAACCGGGAAAAGCCGAAAAGACAAACAACAACACAAAAATTAGGTGAAACTCAGCATCACCAGATTTCTGCTTTAACACAAGCAAATCCCTTTGCCATAGCCTCTTATCCTATGAATATTTTCTTACTTAATGGCAACTTTCATAAAAGTTTTTGTGTGTGTGTCTATGTAAGATATTGATATTGGTTGTGTTAGGTATACCAGTAGAATGAATGACAATGTACATGCAATATGAAAACTTGACACTCCATGCCTCAGGTAAAGTGAATACAATTCACAGTAATGCATGTTAATGTTTGGAGTAAAAAACAAAATCAAAACACAGTGTTCACTGTTAATTGTGTATAAATCAAACTCAAAGCCTCCTTAGAGGCCTTCAAGTAGTTTGTAACCAGTCAGTAAAGTGCCATAGACTCTCATCCCAAACCACTCATCAGCATCTTTTTTTTAAAAGTGAAAAGACTAGTGACCTTCCATATAATAAGGAGAAGTGAATTCCATGATGTACTAGCTCTGCAGCAGAATTAGTTGCTTCTCAAGTCCAGGGACAAGCACATTAAAAAAATGGGCATTCCTTGTTTCTAATAACCAATATCTAAACTCAACCCCCAACATCACTGCCAAGTTATCATTATTGAAACATGTAGATAGGTATTAGGTCACTCCTGACTAACCAGTAGTTGATAGAAAATGAAAATAGTTTCTGCAACCTTTTCTCATAACTAAAGTGTTTAGTGTATTTTACATTTCACTTATTAATATGTATGAAGCATGTAAGTGAAGCAAAACAGTATGTAAGCATAATAAAGAAAGATATTTTATATCTGTGGATACAACTGTCTCATATGTGACTAAGACTAGATTAAAAGCATGTAAAGCTACAGTAAATATTATAATAGTGCATAAAGAATGATGTTGGGAATTGCTGGTGAAAGGCTTATTGTGTGTTTATGTGATTGGCCCAAGTCATCCTGCTAGTATAAAAGCCTTACATTTTTGTGGGACTGAGCTCATTTATTCAGAGCTTCCCTGTACCTGGCTTGGACACCTGTGACTACTAGATGTTGTGTTACATCTAATACCATCTGTGGACCTACAAAGCTGATATAAGTATTTTTTTCACTTGCTCTAACTATGTCAGTACTGTTTAACAGTTCTGTGTTGCATTTATTGATTTTTGTTGAATTTATCACTGTTTTTCAGCATGCACTTGCTAGTTAAATAAATGCCATCTATTTGTTACTGTACAGCTCTTAGATCCCTTTAACAGTATTCTGATATTTCCCAGCCTCCTTTGATACAGGAAAAGCTGTTCGAAGTCTGCCAAACTTCTTTTGAGGTAGAATATTTCTAAGTTTTGCAAAGTTTTTATATGTTTGTAGAAGTTTTCTACATTTGCACACATTTTTCTATATTTGTTCTCTCTTTCTCAAGGTTTGTGATCTTATTTTTAAGGATACCTAGTATTGCATGAGTTTTGCCTTTTGTTGCAAAGCATTTTTTACTGCACTTGAGCTTAAAACCAGTTTGTTTTACATTAAGAGGTGTTTTATTCAACACTCTGGTGGGAGCAGAGGGCTGATTCAAGCCATTCGATTTGGGAACTGATCATGGAAGGTATATTGTATGTTTATGTGATTGGCCCAAGGGCCTAACTGTGTAAAATGTTTTCATCCTGTTGCTATAAAGCCTTATATGTTTGTGGGACTGTGCTCATTTATTCAGTGCTCCCCATGCCTGGCTTAGACACCTGTGACTACAATACCTTGAATTGCATCTAAAATCATCTGTTGACCTACAAAGCTGATGTAAGTATTTTTTTCACTTGCTCTAATTATCTCAGCGCTATTTAACAGTCCCGTGCTGCATTTATTGATTTTATTGAATTTATCACTGTTTTACAGCCTGCACTTGTTAAAGAAACAACATATGTTTGTTACTGTACTGCTGTTAGGTTGTTTTAACAGTATTCTGATATTTCCTTACCTCCTCTGATACTGCAAAAGCTGTTCTGAGTTTGCTATAACATTTCTAGTTTGCCAAAACATTTCAAAGTTTTGCAAAGTGTTTGTAGAGGTTTCCCTATGTTTGTGTACATTTTTCTCTATTTGCGAACATTTATGATGGTGTATGAACTTATTTCCAAGGATTCCTGTACCGCATGAGTTCTGCCTTCTGTTGTAAAGCATTTATTACTGCACTTGAGTTCAAAACCAGTTTTACACTGAGTGTTTTATTCTCCACTCTGGTGGGAGCAGAGGGTTAATCCAACCAATCTAAGTTGGGAAATGAAGGTGGAAGGCTTATTGCATCTTTATGTGACTGCCCTGAGGGCTTAACTGCCTGAAAGTTTTTCATCCTGCTGGCATAAGAGCCTTACATTTTTGTGGGACTGTGCTCATTTATTCAGAGCTTCCATGTATCTGACATGGACACCTGTGACTACAAGATGTTGGATTGTACCTAAAACCATCTGTGGTCCTAAAAGCTGATGTAGGTTTTTTTTTTATTGCACTTGCTCTGTATCAGTGTAACAGTTCAATGCTGCATTTATTGATTTGATTGAATTTATCACTGTAGTTCAGCCTGCACTTGTTAAAGAAATGTCAGCTGTTTGTCTTAGATCATTTTAACAGTATTCTGATATTTATAACCTCCTCTGATACTGCAAAAGCTGTTCTGAGCATGCCAAAGTTCTTGAGAGTTTGTCAAAATACTTCTAAGTTTTGCAAGGTTTTTCTGTGTTTGTAGAAGTTTTCCTATGTTTGTGCACATTTTCTGTATTTGGGAACATTTTTCAGGGTTTGTGAACTTATTTCCAATGATCCCTGACTGCATGAGTTCTTCCTTTTGTTGTAAAGCAGTTGTTATTGCACTTGGGCTCAAAACCAATTTGTTTTACATTGAGAAGTTTATTCTGCGCTGTGGTGGGAGCAGAGGGCTGATTTAAGCCATCTCAGTTGGGAACTGCTGATGATTGGCCTGAAGGCTTAACTGTGTAAAAGTATTTCATCCTGCTGATATAAAAGCCTTGCATTTACGAGATGGGCAAACTTGATTACCCATGTCTTGTATATAAGTAAACCTCTCCAGTTTAAAATCCTATATAGGAAATGCTGTCCATAGTCTCTGACTATTCATAGCTGCTTGAAGAGCTGCCAGTTTGTACAGAGGACAGAAGCACTGCAGGTCATCTTATAGTATAGTACTAAACACTTTCATTTAGACCTTTAAGTGACTCTCCCCTACTCTTTCCCATCTACTATGGATCTGGTATAGTAGATAGGCAGTCCCCTGTCATCTCTGCTTCTGGCCTGGTGGATATAGGCATCCTGAGGCAATGTAGTAACTGTCTCATGTTCACTAACAGCCATTTAATTTTAAAACAGACAAATGCAGTGTGTGAGAAATGTAGATACACAATGTCACTGGAGGAAATGCAAACCATGTTTTCAATGTTACACCTAAACCCTCACTACCAACACTAAGGAACAAAATTACAGAACCACATATGTGGAGGTACTCACATATAATCTACCCAAACCTCTGAGACTTCCTAAAAGCATCTCTGAGTGGCCCAGCTCACACTCAAAAAAGACAACACCTCACACAACACATAACTCTGAAAATCATAGCAGCCCCACTTCTAAGCCCATAAGACAACACATCACACAGCCAAACATTCTAGTTATTAGGGGATTCTATTGTAAGACATACTGATGTCCCTCTTACCAGGCTGAAAAAGAATATCACAGTGAGCTGTCTGTCTGGACCCAGGATTAGCCACATCATACATGCACTTAAGTCTTTAAACCACAAGTACAAGTATGAATGATATGGTCATGGTCCACGTGGGCATAAACTACCCATGACTTATCTCACTGAACTATACGAAGAGAGACATGAGGGAGCTCTCTAAGTATGTGTCCCAGGTGGATATGAATCAAGCCCTGAGTAGCATGCTGTCTTCACCAGTGATGCCAGTACCACCAAAATATGATTGACTTCAACAATTGGTTTAGTTTCTGGTGTCACAACAAGGGAACCCAACATCTGTCAGCTTGAGGAGACATGATCGACAAACAGCAATGCTTTGCCAGAGATGGTTTACATTTGTCACAACTTAGCTTCCAGATACTGGCAAAAACTGTATCTATTCCCATAGTGCCTGTTTTAGGTCATGCCAAGTTGTTAAACCCTCCAACATAACAAAAATCACTCATGACTACTTAAAGGTACTGCTGCTCAGTGCTATGATTTTAAATAAAAAAACTGAAAAAACAAGCAATCTTTGTGGCGTCCCCAAAGTCTCAAACAACCCACTAAACAAGTATAGTGGGTCCAAAAACAAAACAGTGTAAGAAACTTCTCTATGTGGAAGATTTTCAATTCATATATATCTAGTTTAATCACTGTATATTAATAAAATCAGATAGTGGCAGTAGAAGTAGCAAACTTAAACTCATCCTAAGTCAAAAAATAATAAAAAAATATAATTTGAAATATTATACAAAATTACTAAGTATTCAAAAGTAATCCAAGCAGGGTAGACAGTCTGTTTCCAGTCAAAAATCCTTTATTAAGCACACAGACAAGTGATCCAAGTAATATATAATAATATAATAGTTTCATCACAAACTTTCTAATTATATATATATACTTTTTATCAGGTATGGGAGTGGTTTAGTGTGCTGTAAAACACAGTGTATTGGTATACATGTTAACAAATTCACATCCCTTCCCCCATCAGTGTGGCATTCAAGCTGGTCCTGCCTACTTAGTAGCTGTCATAATAATATAACCCTTATGTACTTTAAATAAAATGAATAATGATGTGGTACCTCTTATTAAGTCTGTGATTTTATCCAAGACAATATGCTACATTGTTAGACATATATAAACCTTAGACCATTTGTCAATCTAAATATATATATAAATTATAACATATGCATTTTGCATGCAAAAAATCCATTGTGCAAACTATATTTTCTATTTCCATAAGCTATTGTTAACAAAGATTGCTTTCATCCTTCTAGACTTCTTCAGTTCTCTTTACAAGAACCGTAAAACCTATCTAGTAACAAATATTATTATATATATTAGCTAGTATCGTTAGTAAATATCATTTCAAATAAAGTGGAAAAAAGAAGAAGAAAAAATGTGTGATGATAGAAACAAAATAAACACTTCTATTAAAAATTATTTACCATGGTATTTAAAACCAACTGGAAGAATAAAATAGAATAAAATAAAATTAGTCATGTAGACAATGTGGCAATTTTCAAAGTTCCAGTACACTTTTAAGTGAACAGTAGTAGTTTAGTCCAGGCTTCCTAAAAGAGTTCAGCTTTAATTGCCACATGAGTTCACATTTTTCCTGCATGTTTAAGATGTCTCCTTAAAAATCACCCACGTCTATGCGATCCGGTATCTGGAACTTAAAACCTGTGTATCTTTTATGCAGAGCAAGGTGTTTTGCTCGTGCATTATTTTTACATCCAAAGCAGATTTCTGCCAGATGACATGAAATCCTGTGCTACAGTTTATTTACAGTCTTGCTCACATAAAATGTATCACATTCATTGCACTGTGCCATGTAAATTACTTTTCTAGTGTTACAGTTACCCCCTGCACTAGTCTGAATGATTTTCTTTAAATTAGGGCAATACAAACTATCACCTTGCTGTATAAATATACAAAATGTACAATTAGCTTCACATCTTTTAGTGTTTTTCTCATATAGTCTAGGTTTAAATTCAACAAAACTTCTAATGTTCTTGGCTTTCCTGTAAACAAAGGATGAGGCTTCACCTAAGATGTTAATCAGAAAAGGGTTTCCTGTGAAAATGGCCCAGTTTTCTTCAATAACATGTTTGATACTGTGATAATCCAAACTGTATGTCAGGATGCCGCTATTTTTGCTTTTGTTATTCTCTGTGAAATTTCTTAACATTCTTCTACTAGGGAGGTTGAGGTGCTTTAGTCCTTTTCAGTTCTGTAATGGGTTCCAGAATGTTTTTTAACATCTGACTTTTGTAGCTTCTCACTAGGAAATCATTCTGTAAGTTGTTCAGGTTTCTCAAAAATGGTTCCATCTTGGCGGTAATTCTAGCTAATATATAGCCCTGGGACTTAGGTTCATAGGTTCATACTAGGATATCTGCCCTGGGGCATTTATAAGCCTAGCCTGATTGTGTTTGGCTTATGCTACCCCTTGATTTGAGTATACTGTGCCCTTTTTAAAGTTTAGTTTACTGTGCCTCTGTCTAATAGTGACACGGAAGTAATCCCCGGGACAAACCTATGATCCCCCATCCACTCATCAAGATTCTTCTTGAAGAGAGTCAGTGAGGTGCTCTGCCTAACTTAAATCCAAACAAAACCAAGTTACTTCTACCCAACCAATAGATCTCCGACTGAAAACTTCACTATAAAATCCAATAATGGGACCATCATCTCCCCAGACATCTATACAAAGCTATTAGGAGTAAACATTGACAATAAACTCAGATTTGATATACATATCAACCAAGCCATTAAGTCAGTCAACAAGAAACTTGGGACCCTATATAGAATTAAAGCCTTCCTTACCCCGAATGTCAGGGCAGCCACAGCCCGTTCACACCTTCTCTCTACCCTACTATATGCCTCTCCTGTCCTCACTCACCTTAACAAATCTGATCTGGCCAAGCTCTCATCCTGCTATAATCACATTGCCAGGTTCGTTACAGGCCTACCCTACAGAACACACCACTGTACTAACCTGAAAAAGCTTGGATGGATAGAATTCCCACACCTTCTTCACCAGTCCCAACTCATAGAGGCCTTCAAAATCCTTAAACAACCTGAGAATACCCCAGCACTAAAAACTTAATGACTCCCTACTCCAATCTAAGCTGCCTTCGCTCAGCAAACAGACTCCTTGTCCAAACAACTAAATCTCTCAACCTAGGTGGTGACGCTATTTGCCAACACCACTGGTAAAATATGGAACTCTCTCCCAAATAACATCACGCTTGCAACTTCTCTAAGTCAATTCAAAAATAGTCTAAAACTCCACTTCAAGTCACACTGGCTATGTTCTTGCTCAAACCCAGACTAGCTCTGTGCCATTAACTAAAACATAAACAACTAGCTAAGATGATAAGTACTTTGTACACTGTGATAAAGAAATATGTATCCTGTCTAACTCTATGTCATTATACTGCCTACCGTCCTTGCTAATATGTTAATAATGTTACATTTGTAGTAATCTCAGAAATAGTAATGGCAGTCTTGTACTTGTATGTAAATAGCCTATGTTTTTGTTAAGTTCTTTCAGCTCATTTACTGTACCTAATTATCAATGTAACTCTGTTGGAGCTTTTCTCCCCGGGCCTCCGCTGAAAAAGGACATGTATCCAGTCGGACCATCCCAGTTAACAAATGTAAAATAAAATAAATAAATAAATAATTGGAATTCTATTCCAGAGTGAAGGGAGCCTCTGGGTTATGAATCTGTCCCTCCAGCATGTTCTATTTATTTCTGTGCTGAGGTTCAAGTCCCTTGAGCGGGTGGCTCTAAGGGATTTAGATTTACTGAGGTGGAGCATGTCCATTAATTCTGGGTTGGACATAGCTTTATATGTCAGGCATAGATCGCCTCGATGTAGGCGGTATGCAACTGAGTAGAGCTGGAGTTTTTTTAACCGAGCAGCATATGGCATCTGTTTGAGTCCCTTGATCCTCCTGGTGAGGTACTTTTGGGGTATTTCTAATTGCTGCAGGTGTCGGGTAAGGTACATCCCAAAGGGGGCATTGTATTCTATGATGGGACTGATGAGGGATGAATAAAGGGGCACGATTACCTGTCTTGATCTAGATGTGAATCCTTTCATGATGAGGTGGGCTATGTAGAAGGTCTTTCTAACCACTTTGGCAATGTGGTTGTCAAAGGAGAGATTGCTATCAACTTGGGTCCCCAGATCCCTAATTACTTTCTCTGTACTTAATGGATTACCACCTATGTGGTAATTTGTGGGCACATTGTTTTTGCCAAAGGGTATGGCTATACACTTTTTGGCATTTAGCTTTAGGCCATGGCTCTGGCACCAGTTATCCGTCTCTGCGAGACCTTTTTGAAGGATGTTTGTGTCAGCTGGAGAGTCGATTATGGCACCCAGTTTGCAGTCATCTGCGAACTTGGTGAGCCATAGTCCTCCCACGTTGGCCTGTACCTCAGAAAAGTAAATACAGAACAAGAGAGGTCCCAGGACAGAACCTTGTGGGACGCCACTTGTGACCGGTTTCGAGTCTGACATGGCTCCAGCAACTCTGACTCTGTAGGTTCTGTCTTTGAGCCAGTTTGCGACCCATCCTGTGACATAAGGGTTTATATTTAGGCTGGATAGCTTATCTATGATGCCCGAGTGGGGTATTGTGTCAAATGCCTTTGCGAGGTCCAGATAGGCTGTGTGGACTACCTTCCCTTCATCTATGGCCGTGGTGACTGTTTCAAAGAAGACGACCAGGTTCAAAAGGCAGGATCTGCCCTTGATGAAGCCAAATTGGGTAGGATCTAGTGTATGTAGGTCCCCAATGTCTTTGTTTATGAGTTCCATGATGATCCTCTCCATAGCCTTGCATACTAGGCTAGTCAGGCTTATGGGGCAATAGTTTCCACAGTCCGCAGAGGCACCACCTTTGTGGAGTGGGACCACTGTTGCTGTACGCCATTCTTTGGGCACATATCCTGTAGTGAGGCTGAGATTGTACAGCAGTTTTACTTGAGGGATTAGTTCTTCTTGGAGTTCATGTAGGACGCAACCCGGGATGCCATCTGGTCCCATGGAAGCAGTGTTTTTTGCTTTGGAGAGGGCGGCCTTCACCTGAGCATCAGAGATGTTTGGGAGGCTGCACTCTGCCTGGATACATACTTGCTCTTTTGGGGGGGGGGGGTGGAGAAGTTTGCGCTGAACCAGTCTGCCAGGATATTGGTGATGTCTGTGGGTTCAGTGTATTTTTTGTCATTTAGAATCAACTCAGAAGAAGTCTGGGAGTTGCATCCCAGGTTCCTAACATAACTGAAAAAAGCCTTATGATTGTCTTTAGTGTCCTGTGCAATTTTTCTCTCAAAGCTGGCCTTGAAGGATTTTATGAGGGATCGTAATTTTTTGCTAGTACTGATCAGAGATGCCTTCCCTTTTAGGGATTTTGCTCTATCATGTAGTAGCTTCCTCCTTCTGTTGTACAGTTTATTTATGGCTGGGGTCCACCAGACTGGACGCCTGCCTTTGGATGATTGGGTCTTGATTTTGTTTGGGATAGCATGATCCATGCATTCCTGGAGATGTCTGTAGAATGCGTTTATATAGGATTCTGCAGTTTGGGCCGTAGTTTCTACTGGCCCTGAGGCCTTGAAGGATTCCACTTCAGTTTTGAGAAGTGTGAAGTTCGCTTTTGAGAAGTTTTTCACTGTGGTTTTCTGGGCTGGGGGTGGGGTTGGGATGTGGATATCCAGTGAAATTAATTTATGGTCTGATCTTACCAATGAGGGATATACTTCTGGTATGGAGCATAGAGTCCCCATGTTGGTAATGATCAGGTCTAGTATGTTTTCCCCTTTTGTGGGAGTGGTGACTAGTTGTTCCATAGCATTTGAGTTTATAAATTCCAGGAACCTTTGGGCTAAGGTGCTGGGGCTTGAGTAATGCTCCCAGTCTATGTTTGGGTAGTTGAAGTCGCCCAATATAATGGTGTTCGGAGAGATCTTAGTGTTCTCCAATGTTTTCAGGAAAGCCGAGTGGGATTCCTGACTTTGAGAGGGTGGTCTGTAGGATGCTATAAACTGAAAAGCAGTCTTGCCCACTGTCAGTTGCACATGGATGGTCTCCGATACTGCACTGCCACTAACCTGGAGGTATGGATATCCTTGATAAATATGGAAACTACCCCTCCTTTTGTGGTTCGGTCCGGGTTTTGGGGCCGAAAAGCATGATATGAGGTATAACCTGGTAGTGCTGGGGTGCTCTCTGGAGCCTTGAACCAGGTTTCTCTCACTGCACAGATATCGATGTTCTCCATACTGAGGAGAGCTTCGAGTGCATGCATCTTGAGGTTAAGACTTCTGGCGTTTAGCAGCATTACCCTTAGTTTCTTGTTCCTTGTGTTGTCTATGGAGGTGGGTTTGACTTTTGAGCCTTGCCTAAAAAAGGCACTATGGGGGTGGCAAGAGCCTTTGCCAATATCTGAAAGCCCAGGGGTGACAGGTGCAAGCCGTCCCTAGCGAAGCAACGTGGCTTGTCAAGCATGTCATCCCAGGCTGACAGACACTGGATCCCCTTTGAATGACACCAACATTTTAGCCAATTGTTAAAATCGATCATTTTGTCTTTATACTGTGGCATCATTCTAGGTGAGGGTAAGATGCTGCTCAAGGTCAGGGTCATACCGGCCTGGGCTACATGATCAGAGAGCTCCTCTATGTCTCTTTTCATGTAGTTGAGGGAGGTACGTCTCAGGTCATTCACGTCAGCATGTACAATGACTGAGTCATATTTGTATTTGCTTTGGAGTGACCTGAGTGCTTGCGTTATGTGGCGGATCCTAGCGCCCGACAGGCAGCTCTCTGTGACCTTCTCTTTATTCAGCCTGGTGAGCGGGACGTCAGTGTGTCTGACAATAGAGTCACCTATTACAAGGGTATCAGGTGTGTTATTCAGCCTTAAGGGCTGTGACTGCTTGGCACACTGACTTTGTGTGCTATGTGTTGTATGTGTTTTGTTTTGGGGTAGCGTTTGCTTGGATGTCTCCTTTGGAGGTCTCTGTTGCTTAGGTAGATTTTTATTTAGAGCCTCCGAGTATGTTTTTGTGTTTTTATGTGTTTGGTTCGCTGTTGTGGTGGGACTATGTGATACTGGAATTGTGTTGTGTGAGGTTACCTTCCCCACATTATACTTGGTTTTTGCAGGATACAGACTTTTACTGTGGAATAATAAGTTAACGTTTGTCAGTTTTCTGAATAGATCAGTGGTGATTCTGTTATTGTTGGTGTCCTTGGAAATATGCATATCTAAGAAAGTGGTTGAAGTATAGCTATGGGAAGAGGTAAACTTCAGGAAGGAGGTTGTTTGATTGAGGTAAGTGATAACATCTCCAAGCTGCAAGGTGTCACCTTCCCACACAATAAAAATATCATCAATAAAACACAAATAGCATGTGATATGCTAAATGTAGTCTGTGTTGTCTGACAAAAAGTGCTCCTTCCACTTTCCCAGCGCTATGTTAGCTATGCTGGGAGCCATGGCAGCCCCCATTGCTATACCACTTTTTTGTTAGTAGTATTTCCCATTGAAGGTAAAGAAATTAAAGTCCAGTACAAGATTAATGAGCTTGCTTAACTTTTGAGCTGTGCCTGTGTACCTTGATTATGTTTCTTGAAAGATTCCATAGCTGCTGTTTTGCAGTAATGGTGAGAGAGTACTCTGCACAAGGATTCCATGTCGATAGTTAATAAAATACTGTCAGCTTCCACTGTAATTTTTTTTATTTTCCTCAAAAAAATCCGTTGAATCTCTTATGTATGACTTATTCTTTTCTGCTAAAGGTTTCAGCAAGTAATCATGTTAAATGGTCGTGGCTTCAGTAAGGAAACCTCCACTTGCTACCACTGGTCTTTAAGGTGGATCTTCTCTGCTCTTGTGTGGTTTTGGTATTCCAGAAAAGTAAGGTAAATGTGGGCATGGGCTCCATAAATAATTATAAAGATTTTCAGTAATATGTTTTTCTTCCCATAATGTGATAATATTAGTGTTCCATAAATCATATGCTCTTTTTAATGTCATCCATAGAAAACAACTCATAAAATCTGTTATCCTCCAGCATGTTCTATATCTTTTGGTTGTAGCTAGTGGTATCAGTCACAAGTATACTTGCTCCCTTGTTTGCCTTTATTACGTGCCTGGATTTATTATTGCCTAGCTTGATCAAAGCTTTTCTTTCTCCCTGTGTTAAGTTATAGTTTTTTTCTTAGGAGGTTTTTAAGTATGGCGCAGTGGTGCAGCGGTAGCATTGTTGCCTCAGAGGTTTTCTAGTTTGATTCTCGGCTGGGGTTCCTTCTGTATGGAGTCTGCATGTCCTCCCTGCTTTTGTGTGGGTTTCCTCCGGGTGCCCCGGTTTCCTCCCATGTTACAAAGACATGCATCTGGAGCATTTCTCCCTGGGCCTCCGCTGAAAATTGGCTTCGTTTCAAGTTGGACTTTCCCGGTTAACAAATGTTAAATAAATAAATAAAGTAGTTTCCTGATATCCATCTCTCATTTCACTTCAAAGCAGCTAATGTTTGATGTAGTGGTGGACAATAGCTGCTAGGCCTTTTTATAATTTCAGCAATAGGTTTATTGTCAATATCATTAATTTTGCCATGAAATTGTACCTTTAAGTTGAGCTTCCTCACAAACATTTTAAGGTCTGTCACTATCTGAGCTACCTCGCTCCTGCAGCTTGATACAAAAGTAAGTCCTTTGGATAATACACTTTTCTCCATCTTCAGTCAGTGCTTTAACACAGTGGCTCCATATAAGTGGAGCATCTATTATTGTGGCTGTGGCTGGTTCTTCTGTCTGAGCCTGGGACCTGGGTAAAGGCTTCTGCAGAGTACTGATAGCCAGAGGGGATTGGAATGGTGGGGAATTAGATGTTGAGGTGGCAGCCTCCTGGCAGTCCTGTATTGTGCCCTGCCTGGTTTTGTGCGAGGATCTCTCCTGGAAAAATCCTGTTGAGGTCTGCTGGCCCAGAAATACTTTCCCCTATATTCATAATAAAGAAAACTGCACTCCCTGGAAGCACTCCTCACCCCGGAGAATGTAGGCATATGTGCAGCCACAGAAACATGGTTCAGAACCATGGAAAGTACTCCAGTCATCAAATGCTACAATGTCGTTCTTACATTTTGATCTCCCTCAGCTCAGGATAAAAAAAAGGGAGTACGTGTCTTAGTGCTTATAATGGACAAGTACCCTGCTACACTGGTCCAGCAACATGATTTGCTTGAGCTGCTCCATGCCCATCTAACCATAGGTGTGACTCCCTGTCATATCCTTGCTAGCTACAAATCTCCTAATATGAGTCTGGAAGACCACACCTCCTATCTAAACCTACTGGAATCTCTTAACATTCAGCCTGATACCATACTTATGGGTGACTTCAACTACCCCGCCATAAACTGGGAGACTTATATGACTCATAATTCAGTTACTTGGAGGTTTTTGGAATTCATGAACACTGTCACCGTGGAGCAACTAGTTAGCTACTAGCTACAGGTAGAAATATCCTAGACCTGGTACTCACAAACATGGGAGGATGCTGCTCCCTCCCTGTATTAACTCCTCCCTGGTATGATATGACTACAAAATGATCTCCTTTAGTATTAAAACTAAGCTAGAACCCCATCAAACTCCAAACCTGTTAAGAACTTTGCTAAGGCTGATTGCCTCAAACTAAGTGACAGCTTATTAAACTTTCAAGCTCCTCTGAACCCAGATGACACTGAGTCCTATCCTGAGCTGTACACAAAAGCACTGTACAACCTCATTCATAGCTGCACAGAGGAGGCAGTACCTGTCAGAGTCAAACCTATGATTATTGGCAAAAATAAGCCACCCTAGTGGACCCCTAGCATAAATAGGCAATTCAACAAAAGGAAAAAAAATCCTCTCCAAAGTCAAGAAGGAGCAGACAAAACAGTGCAAAAAGACACTCATCAGTCTATGCAAACAAATTAGAGAGCTGGTCAAATCTGCCAAAGCAAACTGTGAGGCAATGATAGCCTCCTAGGTGAAAGATAAATGTAAGGCTTTTTTAATGATGTTCATAAACTCGGGGGAAATGCTCAGCAATATGTCAAGTAGTCATGAATGGCAACACTTAACACCCCGCCTGAAACCATGGCTAACCTGCTGAACAACAAGCTTACTTCAAACTCCTCTCCATCTCCTCCTACCACACCCAAAGAAATACCTGCAACCATTCCCACTACAGGTTATTATGAAGGAACCAGTACTTACTGCTCTTGCTAAAACCAAAAACAGAGCCTCCATGGATCTTGACAACATTCCAAGATGCTTCTTAAATAATTTAAAACAGAATGTATCAAGGTACTGGAAGACCTCTTTAACTACAGCCTCTGGAAAGGCTTTATCCCAGTGGAATGGAGGACTGCAACAGTCGTCCCTCTGCACATTGGGTGCCTATCAACTGACCCAGGGAACTACAGACTTGTATATCAATATGTATGTATGCCTTTAAGAAGCTTTCTAGGGGCTTGCACAAGTGTAGAAATACTGAGCACATGTGAGCCTGACTGCCATTTTGTAGTAAGCTGTTGAGATGTAAGCATGTATGTCTGTGTAGTTTGTCAGTTAATAAGTTTGTTTATACTTTGTAATGCTGCTATCCATCCTGATGTGTCTATGTAATAAAGCATATAAACAAACTACCCTGCCTGTCATCTATACTAGAGAGGGACGAGCGACATGGTGCCAGAATGGGATCCAGATTCCTCAGATTCGAGACCGAGCGAAAGTTAAGACTGGAGGAATATACAGGAGTGCATCATCCTTACTGCATGTATAACTCGTAAAACAGGTCAGAAATAAATTTTAGGTATTAAAACTTGCTCAAACTATTTCTTATTTGCAAAATATGAAACAAGGCAATCGGAACGCTCTAAACAAATTTCTAAGTAACAGAAATATCCAAAACTGCAATATATTAACAGAAATATTCAAAATACCTATGGACAATGTTTGAAATAAAGTCCAAATTGCATAAGATGAATAAAATAAGGGAAACAACCACATTTTTTTGCTAAGCACTCCTTTTTTACATTAATCAAAACTATTCGAGTTGTCTGAAGTGTATGAAGTGTTTGCATGTTTTGATATCACCAGTACAGTACAGTTATTTCACAAAATACAGCCATTTCAAAGCATATTTTGCAAAGTGCAGTATTTTGAAGAGTTTATTGTGTATTTGAATGTTATTACAGGCACACAAAGCAATTTGTTCATGTATAATTAAAAGGGCCATATTTTTTCAGTGTGTTTGGGCATAATTTGTTGGCATGGCTGAAGGATTTCGTAGATCAGCTCCACTTGTGCTTGATAGTAATATTGCAGAAAACTGGAGAGTACGACAATTTCATACAGGCTGCATTTTCTGATAAAGATGACCATACAAAAAATTTATTCTGCTTAATTTAGTTGGGTCAGAAGCCATAGAAAGGGAATATTCATTTGTGTATGCACCTGCTGTCTTTGCAGGAGAGCTGGAAAACTGTCATATAGTTGTACCAGCTGAGTCAGGGGAGAACCCTGAGTGCTTAAAACATAAATTTAGAGAGGTATGTAACCCCCAAATTAATGCTACAATGGAAAGGCACTTATTTTATAAAAGAGATCAAAAACCTGGGGAAACGTTTGCAGTATATATAACTGATTTGAGAAACAAAGCTAAAATTTGCAGATTTGGTGATTTAAGGGATAAGCTGATAAAAGACAGACTTGTGTGTGGTATTAAGGATGATACTGTGAAAAAGATTTTGCTTTTCAACAGTGATTTAACTTTGAATAAGGCCATTGAGATATGTCATATATATGAGCTTACAGAAAAGCACACAAATATGCTTACAAATGAGAGATGCATGCTTCCAGTAACTTCTAAGGCCAATGTTGATAGTATGCAGCACGTGGTTAAAAGAAACAGGCCCAAGCACGACAGCAACTGCAAACCCTGCAACAGCCTCTGGGAAATCCTGTACCTTTCTTGCAAATTCCAGGGCACGCAGTCTTATTGAGGCATAAGTGTGAGTCAGCAAACTCAAAGTATAGGCTCCCACCCAGTTTCATTACCAACTGTCATAATTGTGGAGGAAGTCATGAGCCTAACAGGGAAAAATATTTAGCTTTTGGTCAGCAATGTCATAGATGTAATAAGTGGAATCATTTCAAAAGATTTTGTAAATCAAAGGGACACATTATTTTATTAAAAGGGAACATTCAAAGAAACAAGTTGATCAATTAGAAAGTCGTGACCCTACTTTTTATGTTGATGGTGTGTCAGTGCTTCATGAAACAGACAATGCAGTAGATTTATGGGTAGAGAATGAAGTATGTTGTACTGTTCAGATAAATGGAAAATCCATAGAGCTCAAAGTTGACACAGGTTCAAAGTGCAATATTATGTCTGCAGAAACATTTGCTAGATTATGTGCTGGTGAGAGGGTTGATTTAGCAAAGAGTGCGAAGCTTGTTGCTTATGGTGGTGAAGAGATTCAGACTGAAGGCTCAGTAGTACTTTCATGTTGCTCTGTTGGGAAAAGCTACGACTTGTTATTTTATGTGGTCAAGAGGCATGTCCAATCATTATTAGGGTTCAGAGACAGTTTGAAAATGGGACTGCTTTATTTAATAAGGAAGTCGATCATATTAGCTTGAAAGACCACTGCTCTAATTTCGCCCAGTATATTTTCCCTACCTGTGCTTATCTTTTTGAAGACAAACTAGGCAAGCTTCCAGCTATGTGCTCCATGAAGTTAGACCCAGATATCAGCCCAGTTGTCAGGCCAGCCTGAAAAGTTCCACTAGCTATGCAGAACAGAGTCAAAGCTGAGCTAGATAAAATGGTGCAACAAAGGTGTAATTTGTCCAGTCGATGAGCCAACCGAATGGGTATCTTCCATGGTGGTAGCTCATAAGAAAAGCTCAGGTGATATCAAAATATGTATTTATCCATGAGATTTGAACAAAGCACTGAAAGGACCTCATCATCCATTGCGTATAGTCGAAGAAGTTGCAGCACAGATCCAAATGCAACTGTTTTTCTGTCTTAGATGCAAGAGTTAATTTTGGCAAATTTTGCTTGACAAGAAATCCTCATTCAGTACTCCTTTTGACACATACAGATTTTTGAGAATGCCATTTGGGATAAATTCTGCCAATTAAGTCTTTCAGCATACAATGGAGCAAATATTTTTCTGGGTATACTACTGAAGAAAGCTATATGCTGAAACCGGTCTAGTTCACTTGTTTCCACAATAAACTCATTTCAGCTCATCTTTGGTGCTGGCGTTTTATTTTGATGCATACTAGTTTGGTTGCCTTGCATCAGCCGTACTTGCTAGCTTTTCATTGCTGCAGTACCCCTGTGCTATTATAGTAGAACAAATTCTAGTAGGAGGTAATGGTGAAGCCCGAGAATGACAGAAACCTCAGGAAAGTTCTGGAAAGAATGTGTCAAGTGAATCTTAAGCTGAATCCTCTAAAGTGCAAGTTCAGGTTACGAGAAGTTGCTTATGTTGGCCATTTATTTACCATTTCAGGCTTATGATCAGACCCTTCCAAGCAAACAGCTATTCTTGAGATGCCAGCTCCAGACAATGTTCAAGCCCTTCACTGTTTTCTTGGCATGGTTAACTATCTAGGCAAGTTCATTCTAGACTTTAGCCAAATAGCAGCACCACTCAAAAAGCTGACACAAAAAGATGTATCCTGGTCTTGGTTGAAATACCAGAGAGCATTTGATGTCCAGCAGGGCCAGTGTTAGCATTTTGGGGCCCCCAGCAAAATGTCAAGTTGGGGGCCCCCTAGGCACGTCCAGTCTAAGTATTACCCTGTCACTGCCACTACTCCTAAGTAACCTTTTAGTTCAGGCTGCAAACATTTAAGAGTAGTACATACAAACTGGCATGTAGCTACACTGCTGTTACATTACAACAGACCTGTATACCATACTATATTGGCCCACTTAAGAGGAACGTTTGCAGTTACTGGCATCTTACTTGGATAGAAGGAAGTTTCTCTGTTCACCTGTGAGAGAGGGGAGCTTTGAACAGCCTATCTGTCCCTGGAGGAGTGGTTTCAGCCCAGAAATTAGTAGTTTATTGGCTATTTTGGGGGTAATTTCTATCTCTTTCATTTCCCTGATAAAAATACTGCATTTGCCCAGTTTTACATGCTGGGCAGCGCCGGTTAGCTAGGGTATAACTATTCCCAGCTCCACAAAGTCTCCTCTTCAATTTTTCCCTTGGAACTAGACAAACTTTCAACTTAAGCACTCAAGCCATTCATTTCTCAGCCCGGCACTTGCTCAAAACTCATAGCAAGCACTTATAAACCCTAGCACTAGACCCTCCTGTACTGTACAGAAAGACAAGGCTCTCTATTTGACCTTACCAGCCATCCAGTAAAACAGTTCACTGTACCTATCCAGGCATGTCCAAAGGGCAGTTTCAGGTATACTCTCCAGTCCAACTGGTGAATCTGGGCATTTTGAGGCAATGTTACAACTGCCTCATGTACACAGAAAACCCTCTTCTCCTACCACCAAACACTAAGCCATGCAAGAGATGCAATTATACAGCCAAACTGGAGGCTAAGCTCTCTCAACCCAAGACTGGATTAGACAGTCAAGAGGAGAAGGGAAATACTTGCATCATACCACCAGTCTCACATAGACCCATTAAAGCAGCACCGGCAAAAAACACACATAAATACATGAAAACATACTCGGAGGCTCTAAATAAAAATCTGCAAAAGCAACAGAGACCTCCAAAGCAAAAATCCAAGCAACCTCCACATTCCAAAACAAACCATGAAACACATACTTCACAAAACCAGTGTGCCATGCAATCACAGCCCTTAAGGCAAAATAACATACCCAGCATACTAGTAATAGGTGACTCTATAGTCAGGCACACTGATGTCCCACTCACTAGGCTGAATAAGGAGAAGGTTACTGTTAGCTGCCTTTTGGGTGCCAGGATCCGCCACATAACACAAGCACTCAGGTCACTCCAGAACAAGTACAAATATGACTCTGTCATTGTCCATGTTGGTGTGAATAACCTGAGCCGTACCTTCCTGGACTACATGAAAAGAGTTATGGAAGAGCTCTCTGATCATGTATCCTAGACCGGTATGACCCTGAGTAGCATCCTGCCGTCATCAAAAATGATACCACGGTATAAAGAAAAAATTCTCGATTTCAACAATTGGCTAAGTTTCTGGTGTCATTCAAAGAGGATCCAGTGTCTGTCCACCTGGGATGACATGCTCGACAAGCCACGCTGCTTTGCTAGAGACGTCTTGCACCTGTCATCTTTAGGCTTTCGAATACTGGCCAAGGCTCTTGCCACCCCCATAGTGCCTTTTTTAGGCAAGACTCAAAAGACAAACCCACCTCAGTAAATAGCACAAGTAACAAAAAACTGAGGGTAATGCTACTCAATACCAGAAGTCTAAACCTCAAAATGCACACACTCGAGGCACTCCTCAGTATGGAGAAAATCGATATATGTGCAGTAACAGAAACCTGGTTTAAGGCTCCAGAGAACACCCCAACACTACCAGGCTACAACTCATACCATACATTTCGGCCACAGAACCCAAACCGAAAGACAAAAGGTGGGGGTGTATCTATATTCATCAAGGATACCCACACCTCCAGGTTAGTGGCACAGCACGATGCTTCAGAGATCATCCACATGCAACTAACAATGGGCAAAACTGCAATTCAAATTTTAGCTTGCTACAGATCACCCACCATGTCCCAGGACCCCCATTCCATGTTTCTGGAAACACTGGGAAACATAAAGGTTCTACCAAACACTCTAATATTGGGTGATTTCAATTACCCAAACATTAACTGGGAGAACTACTCAAGTACTAACTCCCTTGCCCAACATTTCCTAGAATTTATAAACTCAAACGCCCTGGTTCAACTGGTCAACACTCCCACCAGTGGTGACAACATATTGGACCTGGTCATCATCAACATGGGTGACCAGTGTTCCACACCGGAGGTCATCTCCTTGCTGGTTAGATCTGACCATAAACAAATCACTTTGGACAAGAAAACCACAGTGAAAAACTTTTCAAAAGCAAACTTCACGTTACTTAAGACCAAGGTGGAAAGTTTCAAAGCCCCCATACTAAAGGATAACACTGTCCAAGCTGCAAAATCCTTTACTAATGCATTCTATGGGCACCTACAAGAATGCATGGATCATGCTATCCCAAGCAAAAGCAAGACTCGCTCTTCCAAGAAAAGGAAAAAAGTCTGGTGGACTCCTGCTATAAACAAGCTATACAACAGAAGGAGGAAACTAGTACAGAAAAGAGTAAAATCCCAAGAAGGGAAGACATCCCTGATCAGTATCAGCAAGAAACTGCGATCCCTCATAAAATCATCCAAGGCGAGCTTCGAAAGAAAAATTGCCAAGGACTCCAAAGATAACCACAAGGCATTCTTTAGCTATGTCAAGAATCTAAGTGGCAATGCTCAGATCTGCTCGGAGTTAGTGCAGAATGGCACAAAATACACTGAACCAACCGATATCGCCAACATCCTGGCAGACAGGTTCAGCACAAACTTCACCCCCCTCTCACCCCCAAAAGGGCCCATAACCATACCAGAAGAATGTAGAGTCCCTGAAATCACAGACACTCAGGTTAAAACAGCCTTCTCCAAAGCCAAAAACACAGCATCAATGGGACCGGACGGTGTCCCAGGCTGTGTCCTACACAAGCTCAAAGACAAACTAACCCCTCACCTAAACACACTGTTCAAACTCAGCCTCTCCACAGGCTACGTATCCATAGCATGGCACTCAGCAATGGTTATTCCGCTCCACAAAGGTGGAGCCACAACAGACCCCGGGAACTATCACCCTATAAGCCTGACTAGCTTGGTCTGCAAGGCTATGGACCACATCATCATGAAACTCATTAACAGAGACAATGGGAACCTCCAAACACTGGACCCTACTCAGTTTGGCTTTGTTAAGGGCAGATCATGCCTTCTAAACCTGGTGCACTTCTTTGAGAAAGTACACACAACCTACCTAGACCTCGCAAAGGCCTTTGACACCATTCCTCATTCTGGTATTATAGACAAGCTCACCAGCCTGAACATAATCCCCTACGTCACAAGATGGGTTGCCAACTGGCTCATGGACAGAATCCACATGGTGAGAGTTGCGGGAGCTAGGTCCGACTCTAAACCGGTTACAAGTGGTGTTCCCCAGGGCTCAGTCCTAGGACCCCTCCTGTTTGGCATATACTTCTCAGAGGTACAGGCAAGCACAGGAGGACTATGGCTGACCAAGTCTGCAGACGACTGCAAGCTAGGGGCTATAACTGACTCTCCAGCTGACACAGACATCCTCCAAAAGGGTCTTACTGAGACTGATACCTGGTGTCAAAATCATGGCCTCAAGCTAAATTCCAAAAAGTGCATAGTCATCCCCTTTGGAAAAAACAAAGTACCCACAAACTACTACATTGGTGGTAGTTAGTCCCCTAAATACAGAAGACCTAATAAGGGATCTGGGGACCCAAGTAGATAGTAATCTCACCTTTGATAATCACATTGCTAAAGTGGTTAGAAAATCCTTCTACATGGCCCACCTAATCACAAAAGGGCTCGCATCCAGATCAAAAGAGGTCATTGTGCCCCTCTACTCATCACTCATCACTCATCAGACCCATCATAGAGTACAACGCCCCATTTGGGATGTACCTTACAAGACATCTGCAACAGCTGGAAAGACCACAGAAGTACCTCACCAAGAGGATCACTGGCCTCAAACAGATGCCCTATGCAGCTCAACTGAAGAAACTCCAGCTGTACTCGGTTGCATACCGCCTACTCAGAGGTGATCTCTGCCTGACATACAAGGCCATGTCCAACCCAGAATTGATGGAAATTCGCCACCTAAAGAAAACCTTATCCCCTCGAGCCACACGCTCTAGGGATCTAAACCTCACCACAACAATAAATAGGACGTGCTGGAGGGATAGATTCCTGTCCCAGAGACTTCCCATGCTTTGGAACAAGATTCCAATCTAGATTAGGCAGAGCTCCTCGCTAACTCTCTAAAAAAGAAACCTTGACGAGTGGATGGGAAACAGAAAGTTTACCCCGGGGATCACTTCAGTGGATCTGCTGGACAGAGGCACAGGGAACTAATGTAAGGAGGTGGCGTAAGCCAACACATTCTGGGCTAGGCTTATAAATGTCTTTGGGCAGATAGCCTAGTACCTACCTATGAACAATGATACATTACAACATCTCTATGTCCATGTCTGGACTAAGATCAAATGGTGCCCTAGGCCTACTATTTCAGCCCCACCCACAAACACACACACACACACACACACACACACACACACACACACACACACACACACACACACACACACACACACCCTGCAGTCCTCTGCTCTGCTTCCCCCATCATGGGATCCCAAGACTATGCACATTCCTTTTTCTTCCGTTTTGCACATTTTGCCTTAGCTTTCAGTTTTTCAAGAAGTCATAACTTTCAATATGCTCTGGTGTATTTTAAAGTTATTTTTTTTTCTTTTTAAACAACCTTTTCATCCAGTGATGGCTTAAACAGAAATTATGACTAAGGAAAGTAATTCACTGTGTTGCTGTTTAGTTTTAGTTTTCTTTGCATCCTTTTGATACACTTTCCCTGACCAAGACAGCACAGTAATAAACATTTAGGAAAAAACTCAAGCCAGAGCCCAAGAAGCCATAGGGTTATAGATGCTCTGGGATGCATTTTAGAGCATTTTCCCAACCTTTTAATCCAATGGTGACCTAAACAAAAATCATGAGTGAGAAAAGAATTTCAGTCTTTTTTTTTTTTTTTTCAGGGAAGACATAAGTTGTGCCCAAACCTTAATGTTCAAAGCTGACAAAATAGTAGCTCACAATAGACTGAGAAGCCAGTTGTGAGGGTTTACAGGTCCTATCTAGGAATACTGCCTACCCCCTAACCCCCCCCAAAAAAGACAGTTACTGCCTGTGTACCCTTAGAGTTGGATGAACACAGAGGTTCAGATTACCACAGTAATGTATTTCAAGTATCTACTGACAAATATAGCATGCCTCGTCAGTCCTCAATGTCTGGCATTATTGGGTGTGTGTGCAGATAAAAATCTTTGATTTTGTTTTTACACACATGAGCACACACGCATGAGCTATAGTAATACTAGATTTGTACTTATTTCAGCAAATAGAAATGCATTGTGCAAGTTTAGACCTCTCAACCAATCGGGGACAAATTTAAACAGAATCAGGGACAAGTAAAAAAAAAATCAGGGACAATCAGGGACACTTTTAAAATATTAGTGCTATTAACTTGAAACATTGACAGAATCAGAGCATATGAATTAATACACGTTTTCCGAACTAAAAGAAGTCTATAACTCTTAATTATTGTCATTATTCATTAAGTGTAATTCACCACCTTTCCTCCAAAAGTCACTAGTTTTAGGAGGGATTAAGAGGGACAGAGCTAAAATTTGAGTCAAAATCAGTGACGTCCCTGAAAATCAGGGACAGTTGAGAGGTATAACACTGGTACTGCCACACCATATCAGTGACTGCTGTTTATCAGTCATCAAACAGCAGCAGGAGTACGTCACGTTTATTTACCTCATTGAGGAGTAATGCATACCTGTCACTTTCTCTGATTTAACAGACCTTCACTGATTTTGCTTGTAAATTTGCTCTGTCCTTCTTAAAAAGTTTGATTTGTTTGTAAATCATTCAGAATTACAGACAGTTAGGAAATGCAGACATCAGAGTTTTATACTCCTTATTGTTCAAAAAGTGCATGTTGATGCAAAAGTTGTTATTCTACTAACAAGTGAATTAGAGAAATATTTAAAACATGTTTCTGATTTTGAGTCTTTATTCTGCTATTATTTGTGGCTCTGCCCAGAATTCTTAAGCAAAGAAGTTGAGAGTTATACCATCTTCTAGCTCTCTAGCTCTCTTTGCTTGCTAACTATCTTACTTGCTGTCCTTCCTTCAACCTACCCCTTCTTATTACTCATATTCTTAGCTCTCTTTCTCACACTTACTATCTTATTATTATCTCTCAAAGTATTTTATAACTTAATATGATGTCTTTGAGTTTAACTGTGTGTAGTAGTATTTATTTATTTTTTTAGTTATCTTTATCAGTCTTAGTATAGTATAATTTATATAAGTAATTTTTTGTGTGACTGTCACTATGTGAGTCAGTATTAAGCTCACTAGTAATAATGAGTAACTGTAGAGTTGTTAGTTTCTGTCTTTTAAAACTTTTTTAAACTCTAGTATGCTTGCCTTTAATTGTATTCTCTGTGGAGCTTTTCTCCCCGGGCCTCTACTGAAAATGGAAATATCTCCAGTTAGACTAGCCCGGTAAACAAATGTAAAATAAAATAAAAAAATAAAAAATCTGGTTCTACCAACATTTATAAATTTTCGTAAAAAAGAAAACCATTTCTGAAGAGCAGAAGCATCAGCTCTTCTTATAATCCAAAGTTTGCACTGAGATCAGTCACTCTGGGCTGTTGATCTCTCTAGTGCTTACCTTGCTCATATTCATTATCAGCATAGGTTCATAGGTGTTTACTAGGCTAACGACCACAAGGGCCTTTTTAAGCCTAGCCATGCATCCCAAATTGCTGAGAAGTTCTGATACCCTTGATAAGTGTATGCAGGGGCTTGGGAGGTGAAACATTTACATGAAGGGGCCTGGAGATGAAGAACTTACAGTTTGCCTGTGTCCTTTAATTCTGGTTGTTTGTTTTTGTGGACATGCAGGAGGTCCATCAGAGTGGGGTCTGAGAATGACCTATATGCCAGGCATAGATCGCCTCTCAAAAGCCTGCAGGATTACCCTAACAGGGTCTTATCACAGGTCTACCCAGGTTAAAGAGCTAATCAGAAAATTACTAAATTTTTTCTCCTTGTTTTCCCCAACCAGCAGCAGCTTTTGTGGGCCCACACATAGTTAAGGATGTTTTAAGTGTCCACCCTGCAGCCACAGGTATTGCAGTTACTTAAAGCTGGCTACGTTGTTAATTTTAGTGTAGAGAATGTCCACCAGCTGGGTTTACCTAAGTCAGGGGCAGTATGTCAGTGGTAAAATATTTGATGAAATTGTGAAGCCTCTTACTTGATAAAACAGTATCACTAGAGTCATCTTTGAATTTCAAAGGAGATATAAATAAGAGTTATTACCAACCTGGCTTATTAAGTATACACAATTGCTATAGTAGCTTTTGTTGGTTTTACAGACACTGCAAATATCAAGAAAAAAATAACTTGCTGTGGTTGGGCCCCCCCCCCCCCAGGAACAGGGGGCCCCCAGCAACCGCAGGGTTTGCTGGTGCTGAAAGCCGGCTATGGATCATGTCCTGAAACAGAGAATTGCTAGTTCACCAACTCTCAAATACTATAATGTTCACAAACCAGTTACCCTTTCCTGTGGTGCTTCGAAATTTGGTCTTGGTGCAGTCATTCTTCAAGAGGGTCAACCTGTTGCCTATGTGTCCAGATCTGTAACCCAAACTGAAATGCAGTATGCTCAGACAAAGAAAGAGCTCTTGGCAATTGTGTTTGCATGTTCAAAGTTTCGTGATTATACTGTATTTATGGTAGACGTATCCAGATCGAAACAGATCACCAACCTCTAGTCACTATTTTAAGAAAGCTTATGCATACATCTACAGCCAGATTGCAAAGTATGATGTTGAGATTGCAGAAGTACAATTTCAATCTTGTCTACACAAAAGTCAAACTTCTTTATCTTGCTGATACTTTATCCAGATCACCCAGAAATACCACTGAACAGCATGAAAATAAGCAGCTTGATTTTGAAGTAATGGAAGTGAGAAGTTTTTCTTCCACACGTCTTGATGAGCTTAGAAATCACACACCCTCATATCCTGTTGTACCGAAGTTCAACCATTTTATCAATCAAGGATGGCCATCAAAGCAATCTAGTTTATCTTGAGAAGTTCAGCCTTATTTTCCTTACAGAGATGAGATTTTGCCTGACAATGGTATCATCATGAAAGGTCCAAAAGCCATTGTTCCAAAGTCCTTGTAACCAGAGTATATTGCTATCTTGCATCATGGTCACCCAGGAACTGACTCTACCAAAAGAAGGGACAGAGGACTAGTATTTTTGGCCTTCTATGTCACAAGACATTGAGAGAGTACTTTCATCTTGTTCTGTATATAATAGTACAAAGCCACATCAGCAGAATGAACCACTTCATCTAAACCAGATTCCTGAACTACCTTGATTGACAGTAGCCACCGACATTTTTGAATGGAAGTGTTAGTAGACTCTTACTCAGATTGGTTCGAGATTGACCTGCTTCCTAATCTAGCATCCAATACTATCATTACTAAAATGAATTGTCATTTTGCAGTCCATGGTAGTCTGCACAAAGTTATTTCTGACAATGACTCACACTTTACAAGCCAGCAATTCAGAAGATTTGCCAAAGAGTAGGACTTTATCCATGTTACGAGTAGTCCTGAGTACCCACAGTCAAAAATCTTGACAGAACATGCAGTTCAAAGTGCAAAACAGTTACTAGAGAAGTCAAAACAAGATAACAGTGATGTTTTCCTGAATCCCTTGAATCTCAGAAATATTCCTCATGATAAACATCTTGGTTCACCTGCCCAGAGACTTCTATCGAGACAAACCAGAACCACATTACCAGTTAGCAGTAGTTTATTGGTTCCAGGTGCTAAGAATAACAGATCAGTGAAAGTCCATCTGTTAAAGAAACGCCTAGCCCAGAAGTCTTATTACGATTATTCCAACAAACCGATCAATCCATTACATGAAGGAGAGACAGTGAGAATGCAAACATGCAAAAGTTATGATGGAATTGGAGTTGTGAAAAGGGTCTGTCCAGAGCTGAGATCATACATTGTGGAATCACAAGGAGTAAAAGTTTAGGCGGAACTGGAAATATTTGATGCTGGTATCCGAGCCTGTACCACAGCACCTAGCCTGTGAGAAAGACTCTTTATCTCACAGTCAGATGTCCAGCATTCCAGTTCTAGAGGACGTTCCAGTGAATATCCCTGTTCCTGAGATGAATCCCAAAATTCCTGATATGAGTTGTTCACCAAAGACTGTCCCTGTTGCTAAACCCATTTCTGATTACTATATTACTAGATCAGGTCACATTTCCAGACCATGTTACAGATACACGGCAACTTGGACATGGACATTGTATTTGTTTCTGATTTCTATATTATTGCATGTCGTATTCTAGTGTCATTTCATTGAGGGCAGTCTATTTAAGAGGGAGGATGTAGATCAATATATATGTATGCCTTTAAGAAGCTTTCTAGGGGCTTGCACAAGTGTATAAATACTGAGCACGTGTGAGCCTGTCATTTTGTAGTAAGCTGTTGAGATGTAAGCATGTATGTCTGTGTAGTCTGTCAGTTAATCAATTCATTTATATTTTGTAATGCTGCTATCCATTCTATGCAATAAAGCATATAAATGAACTACCCCGTCTGTTCATCATCTATACTAGAGAGGGACGAGCGACAAGACCCATAAGCTTGACCAATCTTATCTGCAAGGCCATGGAGAGAATTATCACGGATCTGATCAATAAAAATATAGGAAATCTCCAAACACTGGACCAGACTGAACCTGGCTTTGTCAAAGTGAAGTCTTCCCCACTCAATCTGGTGGACTTCTTCGAGAAAGTCACCAGGGCCATAAATGAGGGTAAAACAATACAAACCACTTATCTAGACCTTGCCAAAGCTTTTGACATAGTCCTCCACTCAGGGATCATAGATAAACTTACTGAGTTCAGCATAAACCCCTACATCCTCAGATGGATAGCAAACTGGCTCACTGACAGGACACATGTTGTCTAGATAGTTGACTCCACTTCCAATGAGAAACCTTTTACTGGTGGTGTCCCACAGGGCTCAGTGTTTGATGCCTCCTGTTTGGTATATACTTTCAGAAATGAAGGGCAATGTTGGGGGCCTCTGGCTTACCAAGTTTGCTGACAACTGTAAGCTAAGAGCAATCATCGATTCTGCAGATGATGTTGACATCCTACAAACATGCCTAAAAATAACAAATGACTGGTGCCAAAACCATGGTTTGAGATTAATGCTAAAAAGTGTGTAATCATGCCCTTTGGAAAATCAGATATCCCTGCAAATTATAATATTAGTTCACCTCTAAAAGTTAGACCCGGTGGTGAGGGACCTAGGAACACAGATAGATAGTAACCTAAACTTTGACCACCAGGTAGCTATGGTAGTAAGACAATCCTTCTTTGTGTCTCAGCTTATTAGTAAAGGGATGGCACCAAGATCAAAGGAAGTCATAGTGCCATTGTACTTGGCCTTCATCTGGCCCAGAATGAAATACAATGCTCCCTTCTGCATGTACCTAACCAAGCACTTACACCAAGTGGAGTGGCCCCAGAGGTTTCTCATTAAGAAAATACAAAGTGTAAGACACATGTCTTATGTATACCAACTAAAAGGTCTATCCCATTACTCCATCTCATATCGTTTACTGAAAGGTGGCTTATGCCTGAACTACAAGGCATACTCTGATGCAGCTCTGATGAAAATGTTACATATTCACAAGAAAAATTATAGAAGGATTACACATTCTATGGACCTGAACCGTATTTGTGACTCTAACAGAACTTGCTGGAGAGACAAATTTATACCGCAAAGGCTACCTTGTCTAAGGAATAAATTACCCATCTGCATAACAAAATGCCTGTCCCTCACTCTCTTGAAAAAGAATTTGGATAAATGGATGGGGAACCATAAATTCACTCCAAGGGTACTGGCCATGCCCGTTATGGACAGAGGCAGTCTGTAAAATGACTTAGGGCTCCAGCACCCAAAGACCCACTACCCTGATACTACCCCATCTCATACCTCTGGAATTAAGATATAGTTTTGTCATATCCTGGGTATTATTGGCTAGGCTTGTAAAGACTCTTGTGCCATTAGACTAGTAATCACCTATAAACCTATAATTCCATTTGAAATTAGGAAAAGACAGGGTTGTTAAGCACTTTTCTGATGTTGCATTGCTCTTGACATGAATTTCTTGAAATCTATGTCTCAAACACATAATATAGAGGATTAGGAGTGGGTCTCAGATCATAACCAATGTATTATGTGCTGGCAACATGAATATCAAGAAATTCACTACAAGAGACGAATCTTGGTATCCATCTCAAGAACACATAATAAGGGTTATGATCAGTGAGACCCACCATAATTCTTTATAGTGCATGACGTTTTATCTGTAGTACAATAGTTACAGGAAAAAGTGTAGGAGTGTGATGTGTTTTACTAGCTTTTAAAGCCTTTGAAAGCTGGTAAAACACCAAATAGAGAGGAATCAGAAACAATGTATCTCTCTGAGGAATGAAGGGCTTTAAAAGCTGTTAGAGACATGTCATTCTACCACACATTTTAAGTATGGTAGAGGGAAGTAGCTGACAAATTTTAAAGTTCTTTTACCTTCTGTCATGTTCTTTGTTGGCTAGCACTATCTACTGTTAATACTTAGAATGAAACCCAATCTTAACAGCACTTAAGAGTGCTTAACAACCTTTTGTTAAACACCTCTAAGTGCTGTTAAGATACGGTTTCACACTAGGGACATTTGAAAGGTGCTTATATACAGTGGATATAAAATCTGTACACATCCCTGTTAAAATGCCAGTTTTTTGTGGGTCTGTATTACGAAAGTGAAAAACCCTATGCGTGAATACGTAAATGTCGAACCGTATAGCGCAAAGTGGACTTAGAGCGAAAGTCAGAAACCGCAAAAATGGAAAGATTGAATTTCCATGGTTGGCCCGTCTGTGGATTAGTTGCATAAGGTAAGTGTTGGATAGTTACGGAGTTTAGGATAGGGTGCGGGTTAAGGTAAGTGCTTAGATAAGTAATGTATGTTAGATTTACTGTAGGATTAGAGGTAGGGTTTTGTTAAATGTATGTATGTAGGTTATTTATTTTGTTTGTGCATATTTTCGTAGGGGAAATGTGCGGTAGTTACGGACCTTAGGGTTAGGGAGGGGTTAAGGAAAGTGCATAGTTAGCTGTGTGTGTGGGGTTTAGTGTCAGGTTAGAAGTAGGGTTTTGTGCTTTACTTTAGGTTAGAAGTAGGGTTTGGTTAGTGTATGTATGTGGTTTATTTATTTTATTTGGTTAGGTAGTATATAGGTAGTGGTTGGGTTGGCCGACTATGACAGTTCAATTTTTTTTTTCGCTGTTTAGTGTGTTCGAAATTTTTGTGGTTCGCGGTATAGGGGTCGATGTTTTGGTATTCGCGCATAGGGTTTTTCGATTTTGTAATATACACCCATTTTTTGTGAAATAAAAAAATAAGACCACAATAAATTATTTCAAAACTTTTCCCACCTTTATTGTGATCTATTACCTGTATAATTCAACTGAAAAACAAACAAATCTGTTAGGGAAAAAAATTAAAAAAATAAAAAATGTACAAAATGCTGGTTGCATAAGTGTGCACACCCTTAAACTAATACTTTGTTGTGTATGCACACCCTTAAACTAATACTTTGTTGTGTATGCACACCCTTAAACTAATACTTTGTTTAAGCACCTGGCATACCGGGCAATTCTCTGTTTTGGCCTCCACAGTGACAGGATATAAAAGAAATATTACTGTATAGTGAGGTCGATACTGGCATGATAAGTATAAAAAAAGTTTAAAAAACTTAAAGTCCATCTCTGGGGCCACCAGTCTGACTTCTTTCCACTGATGAAGAAGGTCTGGATGACTGCTCTCCAGTTCACTGCAGTGGTGCCCACACTGCTTGACAATACAAGGAATACCACTAACATCAGTAATTGCACTGGTGACACAGTAAAAGGCATCCACCTTATACTGATACCCTCATAACAGTCTCCCAGAAAATACTGCCAGTGGTCTCTGTCTAACAGATGTAGAAAAGATTTTAGTCTCCTGAGAGCACCACTGGGGCGTTTTACATCCTCCAGGCCTTCTAAAACTATGTCCATTCACCAAATCCCATACTAGAGAGAAAAATGGCTGTCATCTCACAGTCACACTCATTTTCCATTCCAAGAATTGTTCCACGACATAGAGGAACTCAGTAGCATAACCAATGGCAGTGTTTCAGATGAACTGTGCTATTTTGAATGTGCAGAAAGGACGATAAAAAAGATATGAAAAATGGCAGACACAGTTCAGCTGTATTGTATGTTGTGCAACAGTTACTATTACAGTGTTCTTTGTTGACCTCATGCCTATTAAGATAAAACAGGGAATTGCAAACACTGCCATGTCCACACAGGTGCAGATTGCCTTACAGGATGTTGCATTTAGAATGAAAGACATTTATGATCTGAGTTTTCTTTGCATAATTATCACATTCAGAGAAGCGGATCAGCGTGAGATAAACCTTAGCAGCTTCTGAGAGCTTCACCAAGCTATACAAGAAGCCATAGAGCTACCTTCTGACATCATCAAGCTATACAAGAAGCCATAGAGCTACCTTCTGACAATGAGCGTCACCTCTTGAAGGTAATCAACACTGTACAAAGCTGGAATTCGATTTGCAGAAAGTATGTGTAACATTTTAATGACTGTACCTGTTTGTAGATTTAAATGAATGTTTCTGTATAGAATTAGTTTCTTTGCGGAAATACACAGTGCATTTTCATAAGTAAGTACTAGACTAGCTATCTTTGTGGGCCATTTTTAAGCCTAGCAAATTTCCCTAAAGGTGAGATTCAAAGCCTGTACCATGTAACAGTAAGGTAAACACCTTAACCATTACACTAGCCCCCTACCCTTAAGTGCTTCAACAAGGGGAAAAGTAGTAAGGTACAGAGGGAGTGTACACAAGTGCTAGGAAGGTTAATGAGAGGCACAAAAAGCAGGTGTGAAGTGTAGCTCTTACATGACACCGGCCAGCACTGCATTGTGATAGGATAAAATATACACCCATGTATAGATCTCAGTAAAGACATGCAGTTGTGTATAACAGTAACTTGATACTGTCACATTTACATTATACCACTACACAGCACCATCCCACATTGTAATGTGCATGTGGGTGGCTTTATGTCTGTTGAAGGTGACCACAACGAGTATTACCCTGTGATATTCCTATGGAAGGTAGACTGTACTGTGACATTAAGGGGGGGTGAGAGACTAGCAGACCAGCTGCTTATAGATCTTAAGTTATTGTGTATGTTTGAGTGGGAAGAGTTGTTTGTACTGCTGTTTGTGTGCCTGTTAGTAGTTGAAGGCTATAAAGCATACTCCTATCTGTTCTAACACCTCCAACTGACTGTACATAAAGGGTGCTATACTGTATGTAGAGTAGCTGAACAAGCAGTTCGTAGTGGAATACTCATGCAGTCCATAGTGGCATACTCTCATGCAGTCCATTGTGGCATACTCACATGCAGTCTGTAGTGGCATACTTATGTGCAGTCCATTGTGGCATACTCATGTACAGTCCATAGTGGCATCCTCACATGCAATCCGTAGTGGCATACTCACATGCAATCCATAGTGGCATACTGACATGCAATTTATAGTGGCATACTCACATGCCTTCCATAGTAGCATACTCACAAGCAGTTCATTGCGGCATACTCACATGCAGTCTGTAGTGGCATTCTCTTATGTAGTCCATAGTGGGATACTCACAAGCAGTCCATAGTGGCATAATGACATGCAGTCCATAGTGGCATACTCACAAGTAGTTCATTGTGGCATACTCACATGCATTCTGTAGTGGCATCCTCTCATGCAGTTCATTGTGGCATACTCACATTCAGTCTGTAGTGGCATAGTCACATGCTTCCCATTGTGGAATACTCAAATGGTGTTTTTTTATCCACACACCAATATGTCTGTTGAGGGAAAGACTAGGAAGAATAAGTTCTTGGATGAAGAAAATGAGGTGTTACCACAGGCCATCTGCCTCCATGGCTGATGGCTATTCAGGCGTTAACACATCCTACACTGAATGTGCTATGCAGGATGTTGCTGTTGACATCAAAGCAGTTGGTGGCCAAGACTGCAATTATACGCAAGCCAGAAGTAGGACCATTGACATTACCCATGACGTGGAAAAACATATATAATGCCTTTAACAGGAAGGTAGGACAATGGAAGAGGTGCCACTGGGTGAGCCGACTTGATGGAGATGGAGGTGTTTTTGGCCTCTCTGAGAGGGGGATAGACTCCTTGTCCAATGTGTGCTGTTGGACCTTGCAGCCAAGCTGCATCGTGCCTCAAGATTTCCTATCAGAAATGCCCTACTTAGGTATTGATGTTCCGGTATAATGTCATCATTAATTTTGATTGCTCTGTTTATTACTGAACATCTCGCTGACATTGCGTGCATTGAGTACTCTAGCTAAATTAGAGGTATTGCCTCCATGGGCACTTACATGAGGTAAGGTACATTGTCCAGTATTGTTGGTGATCATTATAGTATTAAATCTGCTCCAGGAGTAAGTTAGTGGTGTTGTGTTATATTTATACATGGCTTTATGCTTTGTTGTTTTCTCAGGTCATTCTCTATCTGGCACCACCACCAGGGAACTTCTACTGCAAGATATTGGAGAATGGTCCACTTCTGATGAGAATGGCAGTAAATAGCTGGCACAATCAAGGAGTACAGTGTCTGTGTTGGACACAATGAGTGTCTCCCATCCCCAGACCATGGACACAGCTTCTGTGCCTGTGAACACCCAAGAGACACACAACACATACGGATAACAAATTAGTGTGGACACTCACAGTCAGGTCAATGTGTCCATGGGGGGGGTATGACCACATGGGTGTGCATACTGGTGCATGTGGAAGGCGTAGGTACTTCCACCCCCCCAAACTATCTATGTTCATGGGTCCAACCTGGCGTATGTGCAGGGCCATCATGGAGGCACAGGGTACCACCTCAGCCTTTGCAGAGATTAGATGGGTACTGAAGATTGTGTGGGATGACCTCTTTGGATAGATGCCCTGTATGCATGATGTTTTTGACAGAATTGATCATTTACTTTTGCAGTGCAGGTCCTCCAAGCTCACATGCTACATGACAGGCAGCTGATTCACCTCTGCCTGTATGGCTTGTAGCCATCATAGATGTGGATGGCTAGGGTCACAGTCACACATCACTACCATTTCCACAGAGACATCATGTGTCGAAGTGCCTACGGGCAGGACAGGGCATTCCTAAAGGTCATAGCATTCATGGTAGGGGTAAGTGTGGTAACAGATGCTGCTCATGGTCATGCATTGCACCTATATCTAGCCAGGGTCATTGTACTACCTTTGAAACTCCTGCATAAGATACCTACTTATCTTCCTGCGTGCTCTGGACCTGCCAATAAGTTAAGCAGCAGTGCTGTAACTACTGCTGAAGCTTTGTCCCTGCACACATTCACATAGATACACACACACACCACTATAGCCCCCCCCCCGCCTCACACACTCAGACAACTGGTAACAAAGTTCCAATCCCATCATAAAAACTTTGTGAGTAATACCTTCCAGCCCCACTACATATGCACACCACAGTCATAAATGTTCAGTTTATACAGCACTCAGACATTTCCCTGTGAAGGATATTGCATACTCTTGCTTCCTCCCCCACATGTGCTTTTGATTGTCCATGTCTAGTGCACAGTGTGGCCAGCCTATGAGTGGGTCAGCACAGTCTGGTATTGATTTTGCATGCATTGCTTTTACTGTAGTGTATATGCTTTACTATGGGAAAAGCTGTGTGTTAGCCATAGCCTGCTTGCCAGTACCACTGTATAATGCTCCTGTCTCCAGTTAGCATGTTCATCCACCATATTTATATTTGGAACTCATGATAATTACCTGGGTGGCCTGCTGACACATTGCAGCTAAGACCCTGTGCACAACACATCACCCAGAAATTAATGTTGTAATAGCCTTTCTGGTTCAAATACCTTCTTCCCAGGTCACTAGATGGGGTATTTATTTCAGTGAGAAAGGAGTCTAACACCACCTTGGGATCGCAAGGAAACAGGCTATTTCATAGAAATCCCACATGATGTTGGCTCTGTCCTCTGTGGCACATGGGACACCATATGTGCTCCTTTGCATATGCTTTAGAATGGAGTCTAGAAATTGATGGATTCTTCTGGGGTTTTTTTTAACACCTTTATTGAATTATCACTTAAGACATAGGCAAACGTGCACTCATATAAAAGAAAAGAAACCATAGTAACATGTTCCCAGTTAGAAACATTATACATCACATATATTCTTTTGTGCAATTATCATCAGTCCAACATTACATTAATTGCTCAGTCCCTGACTTCCTTAAACCTCACTGCTCCACCAAAACATTATTCTGTTTGTATTGTTCCCACAGTGAACTTGCTCCAACCCTTTTCCAAAGATCCCACTTCCACTTCATTTATCTTGGTTATAATATTCATTACTTCAAATACATTCCATTTTGACTTTGATTTCTATTTTCTAGTAATTGCTTTCTTGGCAGCCACCAGAATTATACTCAACAAGGCCTTACTATGTCTGTGCAATTCAGATCCTCTAGCCCAGCTAAAAAAAAAAAATCCTTAGTTACACCCGTTAGCTTACCCAGTATTTCTGACAGAGTACTCTGTAGGGAATTTTTAAAGTCTGCCAACTCATTACAGTCCCAAAACGTGTTCCCACTTATCTTTTTCTTCTCCATCACACCTCCAATATTTGGCATCTACCTGAGGAAAAATTCTTTGTAGTCTGCTTGGGTCATAAAAATACCTATGCAACTGATGGATTATTTTTGAAGCAGATGCCTGAGATATCCCCACTTTGTCTCCTGTAGGTCACTGAAAGGTCCCTGTAGCTAATGTATGTAAAGCCACACATACCTTTTTATACATTAGGAGAGGTAATTCATGAATCTCACGTGCTTGCAGATAAGATAGGCACATGCCTACTACCTCCTGTATGGTGTCCCTATCCACACAGCACTGTTCTCCAATGTCAGTGTAATCAAGGCTATGAAATGTTAAGTGCAGATGAATAACATGATGCCTCTGCGAGTGAGGACACTCACCACCATGGCTAATAGTGGTAATAATAGACTATTGCATATACACGTCACTAATGCTGTGGCAACTTCTATCATATTTCCATGATTCCCCTGCATATACACAAGGATCTGACTGCAGTCATTACCAATAGTATTCACACACCACATCATGTTCTTCATACATTTCTGAATTGCTCCGCAATCTTGCTTTACCTCATTTTCATAGACTAAGCCCCTCCTTACTATCTGCTTATGCAGTCATTAGCATATACTGTGCTATATATATAGGGATTTGCTGCTCGGCCTTAACCACTCATGCTGAGTGTGTTTTTGACTCACATACACCGTGCCCATGGCCATTTGTTTCACAGTTGCTCACCACAATGCAGTAAATGTTTCTGAATTTCAGAGTGCGTTAAAATGTTTCACTCCAATGGGAAGTTAACAGATGGAATAGATATGCCAAAAACTGAATAAGACGTAAGTCTGCTGTAATGTTGTTAAATGAAAACATGTTAAAACACCATAATAAAATGTGAATTTAGCATGTACTGTTAATAATCAGAGACCAAATGTTCAGTTTATCTAATAATACTAGTCTGGAGTTTATAAACTAGAGCAGGAGTCAAGTTGTAATGTATATCAGTCAGTGTGCGTTAATTTCAAAGAACTAAAACATATCCAAGTTCATTCATTTCTTTTTGGACATTGTTTGTTTGTGTCTTTCGGCTTTTCCCAGTTGACATTATTACGTAATAAAAAATAATTGTATAATTTGAATAATTAAGTCAATAAGACATTTGTTACTCAGGACAGAATTTGAAAAACTAAATGGTAAATCACTGCAAGACATTTAACAGAAAACTGTATTAAGAAAAAAAGTTATTTTTTAAATGAGGATGATATGAAACTTAAAGGAAATACATGCTTTGTGTCATCTGTGAGTTTTAAAAATTTGTAAAGTATGATGCACAAGTTTATTTTGTATACGTTATGCATTCTAAAAGGAAATAATTTTATTTATTTATTTTTTAGTAATGATAACTCTAAGCAAACTGCGAAACATAAATGTGGCAGGTATTCATAGGCAGTTAGTACATAGCACTGTGCAAAGTAGTATGTAAAGTGGCAATGTCCAGGGAGAAGGCAATTCAAAGACACGAGTAACTTGGTTATGCTAGGGTAAAAATAACATGGTATGCAGCATATGTAAATGACCATATATATAGATATGGACATGACGTTTGTGTTACAAATGAGGGGTAGACATTATGCAGATGATGCCACCAAACATGGCAGAACAATTCAAAGAGATGTAAAACAGGCACACTGCACCACAGTATCCACCTATTCTGATTAATGACAGTGTTTGTGACAGCAGCAGTAGCCGTAATAGAGCAACATGTGTTCTGGCCTCAGTTGTAGCCAGTGTGCATGAAATAGCATGTCACAACCCTCTAAACCAGTGTAGAAGGTACTATCAGGCCTAACTTAACATAACGTGGTCATCCAGCAATTTGTGGATCACTTCCTTGTAGATGTACAGACCATGCAAGAGCTTGATGAATTATATCACTCACATGCAGAATCAAGGGGGATACATTGGCAGCCTATCTCAGTGGACACTAGATTATGAATAGCTGTTCCCATCCCAGCTACTAGCGCCTTTCAGTAACCTACTGGAGGCACGATAGGAATATTGCAGGTGTCAGCCTTGCATATTCAACAACTCCTTGACATCATACAGCAACATGTAGAACATATGTGATTGCCACGACTGAAGAATTGCGGAGGGAATCAACACTTTGAGCTCTTTTACGCCACTGCCCATTTTCCTAAGTTTCTGGGAGCCATTGATTTCTCACACACATATTACCATTGAGCCTCACCTGGTCCACAGGGTGGCAGATATATCAACAGAAAAGGCTTGCAATTTCAAGAGGGTGTGGCCAGTGGCCAGTGGTTTGCAGGATTTGAAGTTAAGTGGTTTCTCTGGGTACAGGTTGTCCTGCTTTCAGAAGGAATGGTCTTGGTACTTCGCTGCTTGAAAATTTTTATTGGAAAAAGGAAGTAAAACAGCTCATAAAGGATGCACATTGAAAAATTGGGTTCTAGAAACCAAATTGTGTTCCGTGCATAATGGATCAGTACTTCTCCTGAAGTTATCAAGCAGGGTATGTTTTCTTGTGCAGATGTTCCCAAATAATGTTTTATTGTTTATTAGTTCTTTTTGCTCCTAAACAACACAATTCATCATGGTTAGTAAACATTAGAATATCCCCATTTAGCTTCCTGAAGGCAAACACAAATGTCGACAGTTCAATAACTTTTAGTGTAATCTTTAGCATAAACTGTTTAAAATAAGGTGATGAGTTTTGTTCAGATTTATTGTTTTCAAAAAAAACTCAGCTTGGGCATCTTTTTCTTAACCATCCATCTTTGACTACTGTGTAGCAGTCATTCTTGTTTTTTGCCATAATGCTGTGAGTTTCAGTTGGTTTAAAGTAGTTGCATAATATGTGAAGAAATATTATTTCTGTTAAAACACCTGTGACTATTGATAATGGTTCATAACTGGCTAGTTGCCAATTTCTGGTTGGTAAAAATGAAGACACTGCAATTATGCACTACTTACAGTTAAGTAAATACAAATAATAATACAAAATGGATCATAGGACACTATACATTTATCTGGATTTCAAATTGTGCACACTGTATTTGGTTTCTTGCTGCATAAGGTATTAATAGGGAGTCTGAGGTGGTTTTAAATTCCATGATTGCAGTCCAAGATATTACATAATACTGCGGTATCAAAGTTAAATAGATGGACCAGATTAGAACAGTGAACTTGGTAAATTTGCAAGGTAATCTTTGTAGGAAATTTTTACTCGGTGGCTATTTACTAAAAGAATATGCTGCAGTCTGATATCATATAGATTCATAGGTGTAATAGTAGGCTAATGACCACTTGGGCCTTTATAATCCTAACAGTGCAACACAAATCCATCCATCCCTCCATCCATCCACAACCCCTTTTTCCCATTTTTGCACATGAGGTCAGGTTGTCACTTCAACAGTGACAATCAGCTAGACCATGACCCGCAAATTTGATTTATATAGGGGGTGATTTACTGACTGCCTTTGTCCATCAGAGACATAGGTGCTAGACCAGTGGTGAATTTCTGATTACCCATCAACTGGTGGTCCAAGTTGTGCTTAAATAGGGATAGGGAGGAACTCTGCTTCACATGGATGGGGGGCCTGTTCTGGAGAATGGGAATTCTCTGAGAAACACATCTTTCTCTCCAACATGTGCTATTTATGTTTCAAGGAAAATGTAGGTCTTTTAATCCATCAGTTGTGATGCTGTTTATTTTGCAGACGTGCAGGAGGCTCATCAAAACAGGGTCCAGGGATGTCTTGTATGCCAGGTAAAGATCACCTCTCAGATGTCTGTATGATACCAAGTAAAGAGACAGGGCTTTGAGGTGATCAGCATTGAAGATTGTGTTTACTCCCTGTATCTTTTTTGTAAGGAACCTTTCTGGACGTTCCAGTTGCTGCATGTGTCTAGTCAGGTACATACTGAAGGGCGCATTATCCTCTATAATGTGTCTGATGAAGGCTGAGTACAATGGTATGATGACTTTTCTGAACCTATATGCCATGTCCTTGCGTTTAAGTTGAGCTGCATAGAAGAATTGCCTTGCTGCTTTGGACACATGTTGGCCAAAGGTTAGGTTACTATCTACATGAGTTCTCAGCTCCCTAACCGGTAAGTCAACTTTAAGGGATGTTTTATTGATGACATAGTTCCCTGGGCTGGCAAACTTCCCAAAAGGTACAGTAATGCATTTCTTGGTACTGAGTTTTAAGCCATGGCATTAGTACTAAGCATTTGTCTGTGTTAGACCTTTCTGAAGGATGTTCTCATCATGGGGAGATTCTGTGACTGCTCCAAGTTTGCAATCATCTGCTAACTTGGCTAGCCAGAGGTTTTTGACATTGGCTTTGACATCCACGAAGTAGAAGCCAAGGAGGAGTGGGCCTAACACAGAGTACTGGGGGGACTCCACTGGTGACCAACCTATTTGTGGAGATGGCCTTGCTTTTTATAACCTCCTGGGTTCCATCAGTGAGCCAGCTAGCTATCCAGCATCTTATTAAGGGGTTTATACCTAGTTCCTTAAGTTTGTTGACAATGCCTAAGTGGTGTAGTGTATCAAATGCTTTAGCCAGATCTAGGCAGGTAGTATGCACTGTTTTCCCTTCACCCATTGCTTTATTGACCTTTTCAAAGAAGTTCACCAGATTCAGTAAGCATTACCTTCCTTTGACAAAGCCAAACTGGGATGGATCCAGTGTCTTGATTTGGTTTCCTGTGTCCTTGATAATTTTGGTGATGACTCTTTCCATGGCTTTACAAATAAGACTAGTCAAACTAATGGGTCTGTAGTTTTCAGGATCTGCTGAAGGTCCTCCCCTATGAAGTGGGATGACTGTCCCAGTCTCCATTCATATGGCATAAAGCCCATATTAAGATTATAGTTAAATAATGACTCCAGGGGACTTGATAAGTCATATTTTATACTGTTCAGGAGGCATCCTGGGATGTTATTGGGACTCACTGAGACTGTGTTCTTGGCTTTAATGCATGAAACCAGTATATGCTCCCTAGTTATACCATCTTTCTTTGTAAATAAGACGTAACCAGAGAATAAGGCCTAGCATGGTTTTCCAGGGTGGTCATGATATAAGCCCTACCCCAAAAATAAGCCCCAGTTAAGATCATCAACAACACATGACGGATGTGTTGAATTATAAACTTGATGGTTGAGAGCCTTGGCCCATAAACACTGGCAGGTATACTTTGATTGGTCAAAGTACAGACAATGCGTGTAAAGCTCGCGGACTTGATACCGAACGGCTGTGGTTGTGTCTTCTTTACCGTCGCCATTTTGCATTGCCACTTCAGTCTCATAAGTCTTCAATTAACCCCCCCCCCAGACAAGATGAGTGCAAAAAGAAAGAGCTATTCCATCGAGTACAAGAAAGGAATCGTGGAAGACTCCCGGGGAAAGAATCTGACGGCTTTCTGCAAAGAAAAGAAGTTAAATCTCCAAATGGTCAGAAAATGGCGTGCAGCATACGATTACCTCAGTCAACAGGCTGACGAGGGAAATGCTAAGAAGTGCAAGTGTGGATCAGGTTGGCAACCATTATTTCTGAGCTGGAAGACATCATCTGTGAATGGATTGCTAACAAGATAGCAAAGGCTTTGGTTGTGTGCAGGGCTGATATTCAAGCATTTGCCCTTGCAATGGTAACACAGTTAGAAATATCCCCAGAAGAATTCAAAGCATCACAACATTGGCTGGATGGCTTCCTTTAGCGATATGAACTGTGTCTAAGAAGATCAACCACACTGTTCAAGCTGGAAGATACTAAAGTTATTAAATGTGCACTTACATTCAATTACTTTGTTGATGCATTGACTTTTCTAAATACCAACTCTCCAGCATGATTGCTATGGATGAAACTGCAGTGTTTATGGGCCAAGGATCTCAAACAATTATTGATCACAGGGGTGCCTCGTCAATCTACATTCCCTCCACTGGTTATGAGAGTGCATGTGTTACCTGTATTTTGGCAATTCATCTAGATGGAAAGAAAACCCCACCTCTAATCATGAGTAAGGGCAAGAAAGATAAGATGGAACGTGTTTCAGGCATTTACATTCTTGAAACCAAAAACGCCTTGTGCACACAAGCAGTTATAAGGAAGTGGGTTGATGTAATGCTGCCACTTGTTTTGCGGGTTGGCAAAATAGGTCTGCTAGTCTGGGATTCAGCCAGCACTTACCGCACTAAAGACATGAAGAAATTCCTTGCATGGAGAAGAATAGATCAAATATTGATTCCCACAAGAATGACTGCCTATTTCCAGACTCTTGATATTGCATTAAACAAGCCATGCATGGACCATTTGCACATGGAACTCAATGACTACATTGAAAATAGAATGGAGAGAAATCAGCATGGAAACTTTGTGAAGCCTAGTCTGCAAGAGATCGTGACTTGGGTGAAAAATTCATAGGATAAAATCACTGGCAGTTGTTTTGCCAATGCACTACGAGCAGACTACTTGGACAAGCAGTGCTCATTTAAGGAGAGCTCTGTTGCTAGGCATTGCAGATTGGGGCCAATGGTTCTTAGCAAATGGAGTCACAAGAAATTCAGGCCGGAATTCAGGGGTTGGAGACTTATGACAGTGTTCCCGAAGAAGATGACATGACTGTATTTGAATAACTTTTCCGTTATCGGGGCAACAGAATGGATTGCTTCTGCTTTCAGTTGTATGCCTCTCCTCCAATACACGTTTTGAGATTTTTCTGCACTTTCTGTTAAGTATGAAATATTGCACTGTGAAAGCCAAGGCGTAGATATTCTGAAGTTAAAATGTTTGTTGCACTGTTTATGTCGAATTCTCACACAACTGTTAATGTGTTACATAGAACTGTTGCCAAATAACAGTAAAGTACCAAATAAATGTCAATTTATGTATATGAATTAATGCTGATTTTTGTATATGAATAAATGTTGATTTGTGTACATGAATAAATGTCATTTTTTGTACATGAATAAATGAATAAATGTAGATTGTTGCACAGGGGGGGAGGGTAAATAAGGCATCCCCTGATAATAAGCCCTAATGCATATTTCGGCGGGAGAAAGAGTTTAAGACCCGGTCTTATTTTTGGGGAAATGCAGTAATTGGAGGGATTATGTTTGAGGGTATTTGTTGGGGGTATGGTAGGGGATGAGAGGGGATAAAGTTAGAAATTAATTTGTGCACTAACAGGTTTGCTATATCATCAGGCTCAATGAATGTGGCACCATTAACCACCAGTTCAGCATACTGTGTGCTGCCCTTGAGATTTCTGACATAGCTGTAGAAGGCCTTATGGTTATCTTTCACTTGGGAAGCTATCTTAATATCAAAGTTGGCTTTGCTTGACCTAATTAGCCTTCGTAGTTGCCTGTTTAGTTTGATGAGAGAGTTTTATCTTTAAGAGAATTACCTGTCCTCATTTTTGCCATAATTGTTTTCCTTTTGTTGTATATCCTGTTTAATTTGGGATGCCACCTGGGAAGTTTATTTCTGGGGCTAGTCCTGGGCTTACTTATGGTAGGTACAACAACCTCTATGCAGCTATAGACTCAGTTGTATAATTCAGCATAGGCTGCTGTGTTGTCAGGGTTTGGAGAGGCACTGAATTTTAACAAACCATCAAGCCATCAAATAATAAGAGGTAATTTACCTTGGAATATAATGGTTATAATGGGATTACTGAGTTGATTTTAATTTCAAAGGAGAAAGCTTTATGGTTGGACCTTACCAGGGAGGACAAGACATTGGGGTGTGCAGCATTCTCCCATATTTGTGTTCACTAGGTCCTGTATGTTGGTGTTTCTAGTGGGTGTATTCACTATGTGATCAGGAGTGTTTGTATTTATGAATTCCAGGGCTCTCTGTGCCTGTAGATCTGAAGCCATTTAGGATTCCTACTCTTTAGAGGGTTAATTAAAGTCTCCCATGAGTAGGATGTTAGGTTGGATGGTAGGTGTCTCCAGTAGGTCCAAGTATGCACTATGAGCTTCTTGGGACATGGAGGGTGACATATAGCTGGCTAGGATATGGTACAGGATTTTGTCTATGGTGATCTGCACATGGAGGAGCACCAGCTCATCATTCTGTTTGACCACCCTAGAGGTATACTTGTTATTGATGTATACAAGAAAAAGAAAAATAATCTGGTTTCACACAGCAGTGAAAATCAATATGACCTTTATTGTAGTAGGTAAGTGCTTTCATCAGACCAACAAAGATAGAATAGCAGTTATGTTTTTAAACATGAAAACATCCAATCAAAAATTAGATAAAATGTGCATCATAGCTAAAAGCCACATGATAAAATACATCTGTAGAATATATAGATCGTTAAAAAATTGAATAAAACAGACTAAATGAACAATATGTACTTAAAACTGGTAACAAATACAATAGTAAAAAATAATAAAAGATGGACTATTGAAACATATATGATAAAATATTAAAAGAGAGATCAATGCTTTAATGGCCGTACTTTAAGGAAGGGTTTCAGGGAAACTCTGTTGTTTAAACCAGGAGGTTTATCAGCTTGAAAGCGCAAAATCCATTTCTGTTCACTAGATTCTGTTCTATTATTTATGTCACCTCCTCTCTTAGTACTATGCAGAATCTCTAGTACCATAAAGCTAAATTTATGTTCTTTACCCTCTTTAGCTACATGTAGTGATGGTGTGCTGGTTTCTTTAACATTCCTGATATCCCTAAGGTGTTCAAGGATTCTATCCTTAAACACCCTGTTCATTTCCCTCTATGTAAAACGAGAAGCAGGTAGTACAATAACAAAAATAGACAACATTATTTGTTCGACAATCTGCATAAAGAGCAGTATCTATCTTAAAACCCAAAGTGGGATGTGTGAAATGATTACCAATATGTAATTGACGTTTTGCAATCTTTGAAGTTACTCTTTTCTCCCACTGTTGTGCCATCTCAGAGTTGGTATATATAAGTTGGGGGGGTTCGCCCCTGCATGGGAGTTGCAGCGGGGCTTGCCCCCTGCAAAAAAGCCTTGATGTTCTGTAGTTCTATCTCGCCTTTATTCTGACTCAGCCGATTGCAAAGCTCAAAGTCTCTTAGTTGGCTCGTGGAAAGGTAGGTATCCCATAGTGCACTAGAAGGAATCCCCAGATCTCATTTGCCGCGTGTACGAGTTCAGAAGTGCTTCTTGCTTGGCCGTGGCTAAATTGCATATTTTTCATTATTATCATAGTTTTACTGATATTTCTTCATATAAAGTAGCTTAGTTCACTTAGTCTTAGTAATAGTTTTTCATAGGTATTATTTAGTAGTGTGTTTTGCTATATTTACATAGTTAGTGCTGAGAACTTGTTGGCTGTTTTTAGGCCCGTTTTTGTTCTATGTGTTGTATCCTTCTGTGTGCTAGTTTTTTGACATAGTTCCTATTACTGTAGGTCCGCGTTTGTTTAGGGTCTTGTTTTTTGACTAGTTTCAATAGTTTAGTATATTGTGTGCAGTGCCATTAACTATTTTTCACTAGTTTGCCTGCTGTTTAAGATTTCTGGTATTTTCTGACTTAGCTTCTTTCCTTTTTCCACAGATAGGTCCATTTAAGTTAGAGGATCTAGTCCTCTGTTTAACTTTTTGAATATTTCCTCAACAGGGCTAGGCCCATTTAAGTTAGAGGACCTAGTCCTCTGTTATTTTCTCCTCTGTGTGCGTGTTAGTTTAGTGGGACTAGACGCGTTTAAGTTAGGAGACCTTGTCCTCTCTTCTGTTTCATAAAATTCCGTGTAGTCAAATTGAAGGAATGCAAAGACCATAAACCTTTGGGTTTTAAAAATTGCCTTAAGTGCTCCCAAAAAATGTCTACTACTGTTGGGCACAGTAATTGTGTCTACTGCCTCGGAGCCATTCACATACAGGAAACTTGTTCTTTCTGTCACTCCTTCAGCTCCAGAGTTCTCCAAGAACGAAAGAACAAATTAATACTGAAAGGTCTCCTTAAGCCTTCCTTCTTCATCTTCCAAGTCTCATTCATCAAAAAAAAGAGAAAGTCAAGTTGGCCAAGAGACATTCTCTGGTGCTGACTATATTGTCTGAACCTCGTCAGAAAACTTTAAAATTGGATAAACCTTCTACCTCTTCAGCTCCACTGTCCTCGGACCTGGCCGAGGTCATTGATGTTGACACTGCAGTGTCGGCCTCAAGTCTTTCGGAGCTGACTACTGAGAGATTGCATCGGAGCCGGTCCAGAGAGCTTTTGCTGGTCTCCCCAACTTTACGATCTCCCATTTTACATTGATCTAGGTTGCCTACCCTATCATCCAGATCCTCCAAGAGTCTTTTGGAAGAGGATATAGAGAGAGTAGTGTTTAGACTTTTGAAGTCGTCTGCTTTACTAAAATTGTTGGCTTCGACCCAGTCGGTTTCGGAGTCATCTAAGACCATTCTCCCTGTTGTGGTTCCTCCTCCAAGCCGAGTTGGTCCTTCGGAGCAGGAGATTTCAGTGCTGCTTGTGGTGGAACCCTTGGTTCCAGCTTTCTTTGTGGCTGTCTCGGAGATGAGTTCTGCTCCAATACCTTCAGCGCCATCCGTGGTGTCTAGGAGCCAAAGCTCACCAGTCAGTCCCAACAGGGACACTTGGATCCAGACCTCTTTGGTGCTGAGTCTAACTCTCAGTGCATTGGCCAGGTTGAGCTTGGACCCTACATCCATCTTCAGAGCCGATCGCTTTGGAGCCAAGGGCTACCTCCATTTCCTCAGAACTGGGGCTGTCTTCGGAGCCAGAGAGATCTGCATTCGAGATGATGTGGAGCGTGCTGTCTTGGTCATCAGCTCCACACAAGGGTACCTGTCAAAGGAAAAATATACTTAAAAATGATCAATACATGGTAGGGTCAGGTTAAGGCACTTTAATTTTGCAGCAAGGAGACAAAAACGTGCTAATAGACAGTTTGTCTAACTAGAATCAGGAAATGCAAACATTTTTATACACTTTCTAATAAGACATTGCCTACCAAGCTGACGTAGTGAATCACAAGTTTTGTCATCATCATTTTGTAGTGATTGTTTTTACAATATTCTGCTGGTACTATAAATTTTTATGAGAAACTTCCTAAGAAAAACCACGTGGCCTTGGCTACCACCGGTTAGATATATGCAATGTTACCATTCAAGGTACTATGGTTAATTCGAGCACAAAGCAAGTATAGATTGCAGTTCATTTCTCTAACAGTCCTTTGTCTATGTTATCTCTAACTTTTGCAGCTGTGTATGTTCTCATGCTTCGAACAGAGCTGATTGTTCAAAATCATTACATTTACAAAATATAGCATTGTTCATTCATTTCTTCCTGACCTAGCAGATAATCATCTGCTTCTCAAGTACATTTCCAAAAGACATAAAGATGAATATTGCTGTGCTAGCAATTACTAGGTCAGAGGGCATCTTGCAAGTTTCAGAAAGCACACTGCAGTTTCAAAAAGCATCTTTTCAGTCTCATATGAAACTCAACTGTATATAGAACAGTGCTTATAAAATAGAATGAAAAACGTGTTAACTTATTTAGTTCCTAATTACCGTTAAGCATACACACATTAATACATATTTTTCTGACATTTCCCCCCTGTTAATACTTTTTTAATTCTATTTTCAGAAGAATAAACAGTTTGCTTCTTCTCCTAACCTCTTCCATTCAGGATTTGCAGTTAAGATAGTCATTCAGTTTAAACTTATGAAAGTGTTTCACATTCTAACAATTCTTCAATTTCAGTACTTTGATACAAAGTCTCAGAAACTGATATATCTATAAATTCTTTGATTAACTTTTTCATGCAGGGAATACCACAACAAATACATACTCCTAATAGGAGTAATCCCACACAAATGGCAATCAGGATGTTCATTAGGATGGAACCCCACCCCCCCAAACAAATTCTGGAAAAAGTCCGTCAGAGGGTTGGGCCTGGTTTGGTCATGGCTGACACTTGCTGTATCACCTCAAGGTGGTCGTTTATCTCATGTTGATTATCAGGTATATACGCACAGCACTCTTCTTTGATTAAAGCGCACGTACCACGTCTCGCTGCTAGAGTGAAGTCAAGAGCCATTCGGTTCTGGAGCACTACAGTTCTCATAGCATTCAGTTCATCAGTTATCAATTCAAGAGCAGAAAAAGTTGCATTACTCATTAGTTTGAGAAGTTTAGACAGTTTTCGCAGCTCCTAAATCTATTTTACTGCACCATATGCAGGTAATATGCCTACCCACGATATAACAGCATCACTCAAGTCCATCTGCGTCAGTTTGGTACCCACAGTATGATGGTCTTTCCAGCCCGCCTCAATCTGTCCCACTGGATTTTCAGGCTTCCTGACAGCTTTCTTGGCTACATCTCGGGTATTTCGAATATTTCCCTAAGGCAAAACTGCAGTGTGTCGTATGGCCGGGACCAGATACCCCAAAAAACAACTGCCGGGCCAATTCTCAGGTAACCATTTATATACTTTCTTGCCACACACAAAATAACAGTCCTGTACCTTAGTAGTTACTTTGTTACAAAATGGCTGCCCTGCATGAAACATTTTCCTATCTATTACAGATAGTTGTTTAAAAAGTACAGGATTACGTTGCACTTGTTCAGTAGTCTTATGCATGGACTCAAGAAATGAGTCATAATTTGAATTACAAGCTGTACCCATTTTGTTTGCTTTGGTATAACATTTGTAATGTACAGTCACATTGCACTTGCTCCAACCCACTTGAATTGTGTCATTCTTATAAAAACATACGATTCCCTTTTGTGTCACAGACAAATACAGTGCTACCTTATCATATGCTTTAATAGCTACGGTGTCATAAATCAAATTTTCCCAGGTCTCATTAACCCCTAGGGGGACTGCAGTCATTAATAACCCCCCGTATGCTGTTGGTATGGCTGTGCAAATCCAGCAGTTCGAAACATTAAAAGTCTCAGCATACACACGTGTAATTGCCTGATAAGTGTTAAAGTTTGGGTGCCAGTCTATGGTCGGCTCATCACGTTTAATCATAGGTTCATAGGTTCATACTAGGCTATCTGCCCAAGGGCATTTATAAGCCTAGCCCAGAGTTTTGTGGCTTTCGCCACCCCTTTAGTTTGGAGGATACTATGCCCATTATTTTGTTGTGCCTCTGTCAAGCAGTGACACTGAGATAATCCCTGGGGTATATCTGCGATCTCCCAACCATTGATCAAGATTTCTCTTGAACAAAGCCAGCGAGGTGCTCTGCCTCACATGTACTGGGATTTTGTTCCACAGCATAGGGAGTCTCTGGGTGATGAATCTGTCCCTCCAGCACGTCCTATTAATAACCATGTCAAGGTTTAAGTCTCCCGCCCTTGTAGTTCTGAGGGATCTAGATTTTTTGAGGTGAAGCATGTTCATCAATTCTGGGTTGGACATGGCCTTGTATGTCAGGCACAGGTCACCTCTGAGCAGACGGTAAGCGACTGAATAGAGCTGGAGTTCCTTCAGTCGGGCAGCATAAGACATATTTTTGAGACCCTTTATCCTTTTGGTGAGGAACATTTGGGGCCTTTCCAGTTGCTGCAGGTGTCGTGTCAGATACATTCCGAATGGGGCATTGTACTCAATCATTGGTCTGATGAGTGATGAGTACAGGGGGACGATGACCTCCCTTGATCTAGATGTGAATCCCTTCATGATCAGGTGGGTAATGTAGAAGGTCTTCCTAACTACTTTGGCAACGTGAGTGTCAAACGAAAGGTTACTGTCAACCTGGGTCCCCAGATCCCTGATAACCTCTTCTGTGCTTAGTGGGTTGCCACCTATATGGTAGCTAGGGGTAACATTGTTTTTCCCGAAGGGTATGAATATGCATTTTTTGGCGTTTAACTTTAGGCCATGGCTCTGGCACCAGTTATCCGTTTCTATAAGACCCTTCTGAAGGATATCTGTGTCAGATGTGTTCTCAACTATGGCGCCCAGTTTGCAGTCATCTGCAAATTTTGTCAGCCATAACCCTCCTGTGTTTGCTTGTACTTCTGAAAAGTAGATGCCGAACAGGAGTGGGCCCAGGACTGAGCCCTGTGGGACACCACTTGTGACAGGCTTTGAGTCTGACATGGCGCCAGCAACTCTGACCCTGTGGGTTCTGTCACTTAGCCAGTTTGCAACCCATCTTGTGACGTATGGGTTTACATTTAAGCTGATGAGTTTTTCAATGATACCTGAGTGGGGTATTGTGTCGAAAGCCTTTGCCAGGTCAAGGTAGGCTGTGTGGACTGCCTTTCCTCATCAATGGCCTTGGTGACTGTTTCGAAAAAGTCAACCAAGTTTAAAAGGCATGATCTGCCTTTGACAAAGCCAAACTGGGTCGGATCCAAAGTCTGCAAGTCCCCTATGTCTTTATTTATGAGTTCCATTATGATCCTCTCCATAGCTTTGCAGATCAGGCTTGTCAAGCTGATGGGACGGTAATTTCCAGGGTCGGTGGAGGCACCGCCTTTGTGAAGTGGGACCACAGTTGCCGTACACCACTCCTTGGGCACGTATCCTGAGGTGAGGCTAAGATTAAACAGCTGCCCTAACTGCGGGTTTAATTCCTCATTGAGTTCATGGAGCACACAACTGGGGACACCATCTGGTCCCATGGATGCTGTGTTTTTTGCCTTGGAGAGAGCAGTTCTCACCTGAGCATTAGAGATGTTTGGGGGGCTACAATCCTCTGGTATAGATATCTCACCTTTTGGGGGGGGGAGAGTTTGCACTGAACCTGTCAGCCAGTATGTTGGCAATGTCTGTAGGTTCAGTAATTTTTACATCATTTTGAACTAATTCTGAGCATATCTGGGAGTTTCCTCCCAGGTTTCTAACATAGCTAAAGAAGGCCTTATGATTGTCTTTTGAGTCCTTAGCGACTTTTATCTCAAAATTTGCCTTGGATGATTTTATGAGAGATCTTAGTTTTTTACTTATAATGATCAAAGGTGTCTTCCCTTTTAAGGATTTTGCTCTATCTTGTAGTAGCTTCCTCCTTTGTTGTAGAGCTTGTTTATGGCTAGGGTCCACCAGACTGGACGCTTGCCTTTGGTAAAAAGAGTCTTTGTTTTGTTTGGGATTGCCTGATTCATGCAGTCCTGTAGGTGCTGGTAGAAGGCATTTGTAAGTGATTCAGCGGCTTGAGTAATGGTTTCCGCAGGCTCGGGGGCCTTAAAAGAGACCACACCAGTCTTTAGAAGTGTGAAGTCGGCTTTTGAGAAGTTCTTCACTGTGGTCTTTTTTATCTCAGGTGGGCGCGGGATGTGGACTTCCAGTGAGATTAGTTTATGGTCTGATCTCACCAGTGAGGGGCATACTTCCGGTGTTGAACATTGTGACCCCATGTTCATGATGATGAGATCTAGTATGTTTTCTCCTCTTGTGGGGATGGTGACTAGTTGTTCCATGGCATTTGAGTTTATGAACTCCAGGAACCTTTGGGCTAGAGTGTTGGGGCTTGAGTAGTGATCTCAGTCTATATTCGGGTAGTTGAAGTCACTTAGTATGATGGTGTTTGGAGATACATTTATCCCCTCCAGTGTTTTCAGGAAAGCTATGTGAGGTTCCTGAGATTGAGAGGGTGGCCTGTAACATGCTACAAATTGCAGAGCAGTCTTCCCTATGGTTAATTGCACCTGGATGGTCTCCGATGCATCGTGCATTGCCACCAACCTTGAGGTGTGGGTGTCCTTGATGAATATAGACACCCCCCCTCCTTTCTTGGTGCTGTCCGGATTTTGGGGCCGGAACGCATGATATGAAGTAAAACCTGATAGTGCCGGGGTGCTCTCGGGAGCCTTGAACCAGGTTTCAGTCACAGCACAGACATCGATGTTCTCCATACTGAGAAGGGCCTTGTGGCAGGAAAAAGGAAAGGCCACAACAAAAAGATCAATGTTATCAGTATAGCTACCAGAATAATCATGCAAGTTTTCTGAGGCTATTCTGCATCCCTGTTTACTCTATACCTGGTCATTTTGTTCTCGTTGTACAACAGTAACAAGGTTTTTGTCCAGTTCAAAGTTCTTAACCAGTTTACAGTGTGTCAAATGAATCCAGGACGCTCGCTCCACGATCTTGACTGCAGTGGGTGTCGACAGTAGTACCTGGTATAGCCCTTCCCACTTCGGAGAACTCCAGTTTTTTCTCTTCACTACCTTCACCCAGACCCATGCGCCTGGAGCTACTGCTGCTTCCGATGGTCTTGTTTGCTCTTTATCTGAAACAGAATTTAACTGCAAAAGTTTGTTATTCAAAAATTGCCTCATATACCCTGCAAGTGAACTGTCAGCCTCCTGCTCTGCAGGCATGAGAGGTTTCCATTGAGGTGTATAATATGCCCTCCCAAACAAAACTTCAAAAGGAGTTAACCCTTTTGCATTTGGAACAGTTCTCATGCTCAACAGTGCCAGAGGTAAACAGTGCACCCAGTTCTTTTGTGTCTCACTAATCAATTTTCTAAGCTTGTTTTTCAAAACCCCATTATGCCTCTCTACTAATCCTGCAGATTGGGTGTGGTATGCACAATGATTTTTCAGAGAAATCCCAAAATAATGGCTATGTTGTTGTATAGCTTGATTTACAAAGTGTGTGCCATTGTCACTATAAATCTTTTCCGATATGCCAAATCTAGGAATAATTTCTTTAACAAGGACTTTTGCAACAGTAGCTGCATCTGGATTTTTAGCTGGAAAAGCTTCCACCCATTTGGAAAACATACCTATAATGACAAGGCAGTACTTCTTATTTTCGCATTTGTTCAGTTGTATAAAATCCATACAAATAGTATGGAATGGATACGATGGTATAGGGAAACTCCCTTGCTTAGGTTTCAATGCCCCATGTGCATGATGCTTGTTACAAACATGGCATGCTGCACAAAAATTTTTTGTGTAGTTTGTAAATCCATACATCGTAAACACTCGATTCACTAACTGTACCATCCCCCCTGTTGAGACATGGCACTGCCCATGGCTCAACAAAGCTGCATATCTAAACAAGTTAGATGGTAAAATCGTTTTCTTCTCTTTGGAGATGTACAGTCCCTTCTCAAGGATTGCTCCTCGTTTTATCCACTTCTGTTTTTCTACATTTGTAGTAAGTGTCTGCATTGTTTTTAACAATTCTAAGTCTAAAATCTCAGATGGTTGTAATTTCTCACTCAAAAGAAAAACTTCTGAAGCTGAAGCTGCTTGTTTTGCAGCTGTATCAGCCCTCGCATTACCTTTTGAAATTCTATCCTGTTGCTTGGTATGAGCTAACGCATTTGCAAATAGCTACTTTCTGAGGTAACTGAATAGAGTCTAACAAGTCTAAAATAAATTGCGCATGGTTAATTGGTTTACCAGTAGATGTTATCATTCCTCTATTTTTCCACTGCTGCGCAAAAACATGTACAGTAGAAAAAGCATACTGACTGTCAGTAAAAATGTTTACTTTCTTACCTTTTGCTAAGGTACATGCCCTTGTCAAGGCAATCAATTCTGCTGCTTGTGCAGATAAGTTGTGTGGTAAAGACTTTGCTTCTAAAATCTCGGTATCAGAAACTACTGCATACCCCACTAGATTCTGTCCTGTAGGACCCCACCTGCACGAGCCGTCCACATAGTATGTCACCTCTGCATCATCCAAGGGAACATCTGTAAGGTCTTTTCTAGGTAGTGTCTTTTGCTCAATCTCCTGCAGGCAGCAGTGTGGTTTGCCATCTGCAGGGGTTGGGAGCAAGGTTGACGGATTCAAAGTTGTGCATCGTTCAATTGTCATATGAGGTTGGCTCAACAGTATAGTCATACAGGAAAGATGTCTAGCAGGAGAAAGATATGCTACTTTTTCTTGCAGTAAAATAATCGCGACTGCATGAGGCACTCTCAATGTGAGAGGGTGGAACAATACTACTGAGGCTGAAGCCTGCACTGCCATTGCAGCTGTGACTACTGCTTGTACACAGTGGGGCAAGGATCGTGCCACTGGCTCTAGCTGTGATGAATAGTAAGCTATGGGGCATTGTTTGTCCCCATGCTGTTGTGTTAACACTGATGTCATATAACCTTGCTTACAGTCTACATTTTGGAAAAATCGCTTATGATAGTTTGGTAATCCTAAAACTAAGGAAAAAGCTATCAGTTGTTTCAGTTTGCATAAAGCTGATTCTGCTTCTGGTGTCCACTGTAATAAATCTTGTGCTGCCATTGGCTTTTTGAATATCAAGTTAGTCAGCGGAGCAGATTCCAAAGCATAGTTTGGAATCCAACTCCGACAAAAGTTAGTAGTACCCAGGAAGGACATCATTTCCTTCTTGGTAGTTGATTTAGGTGCTTGTAATATTGCTGTTTTTCTGTCTTCATCTAACATTCTGCCTTCTTTGGATATTACATATCCCAGGTATTTGACCTGTTTTTTCCAAAGTTGCAGTTTGTTTTTGTTTACCTTGTGTCCTTGAGTGGCTGAAAATTGTAATAATGCTATGGTATCCTCTCTGCATTCTTGCTGGGTGGGGGCTGCCAGCTGAATGTCGTCTACATAAAGTAAAATCTGACTGTCTTTCGGTGGGATAAATCCCGCCAGGTTACTTGCCATTTCTTGTGCGAATATTGTTGGACTTTCACAATATCCCTGTGGTAGTCTCGTATATGTATACAGTTTCCCCTGAAATGTAAATGCAAACCAATGTTGGCTGTCTGGGTGTATCGGTATTGAGAAAAATGCATTGCTTATATCTACCACAGAAAAATACTTTTGTTGAGGTTTCAAATCATTCAATAAAGTGTGTGGATCTGGCACCGTAGGTGCCCTGGGTATAACTGCGTCATTTACAGCTTGTAAATCTTGGACCATACGTCATTCTCCGTTTGCTTTCCTAACAGGAAATAAGGGTATATTACATGGTGAATCAGGAGATTCTATTAAGACTCCTTCCTTAAGTAAGGCTGCTATTATAGGTTTGATTCCTATTTCTGCATCCTTTCTTAAGGGATACTGTCTCTTTTGAGGTCTAAATGCTGATTTTGGCGTGATAGTAACTGGTCCTGCTGTACGAATAAGTCCTACATCTGATTTCCCTGTTGACCAGAGAGTCTCTGGTATGTCTCGTAAGGCTTTTTGCTCTTCCTCTAGTAAGAGTGCTACCCAGCTATCCTCACTTGACTGTGAGTGCACAGCTGGATGTGTCTGTGTTATCCAATTTAATTTCTGCTTTTGTACTCCTTGTTCAGAGAGTTCTAACTCTGTCTGTTTTTCCCACCTTGTGACTTTTTCTCTGAGGTCTGCCCACTTCAAATTTCTATCTTTAGTTAAACTTACATGTGGTAATCGATTAGATTTGTAAAGTGCTAGGAATTCCTGGGGCAATGAACATCTTACTACACTGTTTCCTCCTGTGTCCCAGTACAAATTTCGTAATACTAATCTATTAGCATGGTTTCTAAACAGTTCTTGCTCATATTCTTTATCAGGTCCTGGTCTGTTACAGTAATACAGAGTGCAATGCAACAAATGCTGTTTGTCAGTGTCGAGGGAGGGGGACTTACTGATGGCTACATTCATCAGTTCCTCGGTCACTGCCCTTGGACCAGTCGCAACCAAGTTCTGGCTGTACCAATAAAATGTTTCACCCACCGATCGCACTACAAAAGTATCCATTTGTCACTGTGCTTCCATACCCTGCATAGTTGGAACTACGGCTATGCCAAATATCTGCAATAGGTCTCTGCCCAAAAGATTCACTGGGCATTTTGCAAAAACAACAATTTTGCTTTTCTGGGTCATCCCTGAAACTGGGTCAGTTATTTCTATGTTGTGGGAGAGTGGCTCCTGATACAGCTGTCCATTAGCTGCTTTCACTAATATGTAGTCAAGTGATTCTGAATTTTCTGGTAGCTTGGAAGGATGTATCAGGGTCCGTGAAGCCCCTGAGTCACACAGGAATTTAACTTCCCTCCCCTCTACCAGAAGTGTATTTTTCGGTTTTGTGTCTGCCAAGTAGAGCTCAATAATGCTAAGTCCAAAATTTCATTTTCTTCATTATCTATGAATTCATGTACATCCTCTATTTCTTCTGTCACACCCTCTACCCTTTCTATCACATCTGCATTTGTCTTTTCTCGTTTATTCCTATCCAGTGATTCTTGACTGTCATATAGTCGTTCCTCACCCTCCTTGTCTTCTGTGGTTACCTTTTTATTTTGCCTGCAATCCCTTGCTAAATGTCCCTTTTTCCCGCATTTGAAACATTCACCCCTTTTCTTTCTTTCTTTCTTCAAAGTCTTCTGATCGCTTATCAGATTGTTTGTTTCCCTGGGTATTTTTCTTACCCTTCTTCCCAGTTTGTACTACAAAGACTTCTGATCCATCTTCTACTGCAAATACTTGAGTTTTCTTTTTCTTTTTGCTATTAAAATGCCTTTCGGCATGTCTTGCATATTCAAGTAATGACTGTAATCTACTTGTACGATGATCTACCATATGCTTTGTAATAAAGCTGCTAATGGGCGCAATACTGCCTTTTAAAAATGCATTCTTTAGCTGTTGCTCATATGGGGAATCATGTGTTTGATCTTCAGGTACCTGCATTCCACAATGGTTATTAAAACATTCTAATAATCTGGCATAATATCTATCAACAGTTTCACCTTCTTGTTGTATACATTGATTAATGCAAGTCCAATCAGCCCTAGGCTTCCATTTCTCAGAGATTCGGTCTGTCAGACCTTTTACTCTGTTGTCCAGTTCTGCGTTACTATGTGGGAGTGGTCTAAGCTCTGCGTCACAAGGATTCCAGTTGCCACTGATCATGTGCCAATCAGGACATACGATTTGTCTAACTACTTTCTCTACTTCCTCTCCATTCAAATGGTAACTTAACCTCATGCCTTGTAAGTCTTCTAAGAATTTTCTAAAATTAACCTTTGGATGGGGAATTCCCTCTGTGGCTTTCCGGATGTCTTCCGGTGTCCATGGTCTATATACTAGAAGAGTTGGGTCCTGTCCTGCCTGTCCTGCCTGCGGATTTGGTAGTTCTATGAGTGGACATATCTCTTCTTCACTTATAGCTTGTGAATTGCCTTAGCTAAGTTAGAAATTGTTATGTAACCCTTCTTATCACATGGTACCACGATTTTACACCTTTTCACAGTTTATCTAGAATAACTGCCTACCTATTCTGTTTCCCTGATCTATGACAAGACAGCAATCTTTTTGTCCCTGATCTGCACATGCAAATCTCCCTGACAAAACAATACTGTAACAAGTCCCTGATCCAAAACAGAAAAAAGGTAAATTCCTCCTTACCTGACCCTCCGTGTCTTGATCCACCGGAACGTTGACTCGACCTCCAATCCCAGATCAGAAACAGTGGCTGGCCTCTTTCGAAAGACAATTCAGTCGGAGGTCTTTCAAGACAGAAGAGCCAATGTGGCCACTTCTCCGTACAGGTGCATGCCACCGGGCCCAATTCTGACCTGTGCCTAGAGTGAGAGGTACTTTCCGGTCCGAAGGACCAAAACTGTCAAAGGAAAAATATACTTTAAAAATGATCAATACATGGTAGGTTCAGGTTAAGGCACTTTAATCTTGCAGCAAGGAGACAAAAACGTGCTAATACAGTGTTTGTCTAACTAGAATCAGGAAATGCAAACATGTTTATACACTTTCTAATAAGACATTGCCTACCAAGCTGACATAGTGAATCACAAGTTTTGTCATCATCATTTTGTAGTGATTGTGTTTACAATATTCTGCTGGTACTATCAATTTTTATGAGAAACTTCCTAAGAAAAACCACGTGGCCTTGGCTACCACCGGTTAGATATATGCAATGTTACCATTCAAGGTACTATGGCTAATTCGAGCACAAAGCAAGTATAGATTGCAGTTAATTTCTCTAACAGTCCTTTGTCTATGTTATCTCTAACTTTTGCAGCTGTGTATGTTCTCATACTTCGAACAGAGCTGATTGTTCAAAATCATTACATTTACAAAATATAGCATTGTTCATTCATTTCTTCCTGACCTAGCAGATAATCACCTGCTTCTCAAGTACATTTCCAAAAGGCATAAACATGAATATTGCTGTGCTAGCATTTACTAGGTCAGAGGACATCTTGCAAGTTTCAGAAAGCACACTGCAGTTTCAAAAAGCATCTTTTCAGTCTCACATGAAACTCAACTGTATATAGAACAGTGCATATAAAATAGAATGAAAAACGTGTTAACTTATTTAGTTTCTAATTAGCATTAAGCATACACACATTAATACATATTTTTCTGACAGTACCGATACTCTTCCCCCTCAGGCACCGACATCTGTCTCAGCACCCTCTCTCTCTCATGACAGCAGAGACCCGCAGCCTCAGGAGCCCCCGTTGGGTGGTCCCCAGTCTTTCAAGACTTCCTCAGTATATCCTTCTGAGGAGCCCCCTCGGAAGAGGACATGCAAGAGGAAGCATGTAGACTCCTCAGATGAGTTCATCACCTCAGCCACTGACCTCGAAGAGTCAGAAGGGTCCCCCAAGTCGTCCTCTGATGATGTCTCCTTTGTAGACATCTTAGAAATCCTGAAGCAGAGAGGCGGCTGGTCCACTGTCACCCCTTCTGATGAGGAGTCAGTGCACCTGAAGGCTTTCAGGTTTCAAGCTTCAACCTCTTGGGTGTCTCCACCTTTTGATGAACTCCTGGACCTAGTTAGTTGAAAGGTGAAGGAAACTCCTGATGCCATGGGGCCAGTCCCCAGAAGACCCAACAAATTTCTCTTGGCCCCTAAAGAGAAATAGTTTTTGACCAAGGGTGTGCCTGTAGATGTCATGGTGGTGGTGGCAGCCACTAAGAAGAAACTAGCGGAGACTTCTACATCTGTCCATCCACCGAACAAGGAGTCTCAAATGATGGATAGATATAGGAAGCGTATCTTCTCTTCAGTGGCTTTTACTCTCAGATCGCTGAACTTTCTCAGACATTTTACTTGGATTTAGAGAGATCTCCTCAAGGAGCTAGGAGGTACTCTTCAAGGTACATCAACTGAAGGAGTCTCTGAGAAGGTTACTGCTCAGTTGTCAACCTGAAACTCCATTGTGAACTCCTCCATGGGAATGATCTCCTATGCAGCTGACGGAGCGAGTAGGGCAGCAGGTTCAGGAGTTTCCCTTAGGAGACACTCCTGGATGTGCTTATGTAATTTTGTGGAACCCTTCAAATCTACCTTTACCAACGCCCCCTTTGACGGTTCTTCTCTGCTTGGACCAAAGATAAAAGATACTCTCACCAGCTGCGAACAGGAAGGGAAAACTCTCTCTGCTGTGGGAGTACGTTTTACTGTCCCTTCTAGACCATATCCCAAGGGTCAGAGAGGCGGTAAAATGTGGTTCAAGAAGTCCCAGAGATTTTTCCTGGATGCACAAGGTGATTCCTCCCTCAGAGGCAGAGGAGGAGGAGCTAATGGAAGACATCGCCCTAGAGGCAGGGGGGTGTCCACAAAACCAGGGTGGCCGCGATTCCTTTCAAGGCCATCCCTATCAGTGCTCCTGATGTGGGGCCCAGCTGCACTTCTCTGGAGCCAGTCGTGGGTCGCTTATCTTTGTATCCAGAAGCCTGGCTCAACATCACCCAAGACAAGTGGGTACAAAGAATAATCACCAGAGGATACTCCATACCCTTCTTTCTTCCACCCCACACCCCCAAGAAGATCCCAAATGTTTCACCCAATCACAGGGATCAAGCAACTATAGAAGTTCAAAATTTGCTTTTAAAGAGGGTCATCCAAACCATCCCCGCAGACCAGATAGGATTCGGAACTTACTCCAGATTTTTTAGTGCCAAAATGAACAGGGGACTGGAGGCCCATTTTGGACCTCAGCAAACTAAACAAATCCATAAAGGCCATGTTCCGAATGGTAACACTGCAGTTTATACTTCCTCTGTTAGGGAAAGACAATTGGATGTGCTCCATAGACCTCCAATATGCGTACTACTATATAAAAATGGGCAGAGCATCGAGGAGTCTTCTACGCTTCCGGCTGGGAGCCAGTTATTACCAATTCCGTGCTCTGCCCTTTGGTCTCACCACAGCCCCCAGGGTTATAGTGACAGCTCATCTGAGACATTGTGGATTCCAAATGTTTCCATACCTGACGACAGGCTCTTGACCGCCACCACCAGGCACCTACTCCTACAAGCCAGGGATTCAACTATCCAGCTCTGTACCCAGCTGGGGATTATGATAAATTGGTAAAAGTCGGCTTTGTTGCCTTCTCAATTTGTGACTTTTATAGGCGTAGAAATAGACAGTCGCCATGATGGCTCGTCTCCCTGCAGACAGAATTCAAAAGCTCAGACAACAGATTTACAGCTTACTTCCTCTACAAAAAGTCAAGGCAAAGACAGTGCTGAAACTCTTAGGGACCATGGCCTCTACCATAAATCTAGTTCCTCTAGCCAGATTGCATATGCAAATTCTTCAATGGCTACTTTTTTCCCAATGGCCTCTTCAACATCTGCCTCTGCCTCATCATATTGTCATAACGGAGTCTTGCAATAAGGACCTTCATTGGTGGATTCAGCCCCATCAACTGATGATAGGAACACCCTTCCTCCCTCGCCAACCCGGTGCTACTGTGACCATGGATGCCTGCCTGATAGGATGGGGGGCATTATCTAGGCAGGACTGTCCAAGGCACATGGCAAGATCATGAGGTTCACCTGCATACCAATGTCCCAGAGATGAGAGCAGTGCTTCTAGCGCTGTAAGCACTTCACGACTTTCTTCCCTTAGGGACGATAGCAATCCAATCGGACAATATGTCAGTGGTATGGTATCTAAACAAGCAAGGAGGAGCCAGATCTTACCCCCTTTGTCGAGAGGCTCTTCGTGTTTGGCAGTGGGTGATATCTTCCCAGCGCTTTCTAGTAACAATTCATATCCCAGGGACAACCAGTGTGATAGCCGACAAGCTCAGCAGGGCAATATTGATGCCTCACGAGTGGTTTCTGAGTCAGAAAGTAGCGGAACAGACTTTCCGCAAATGGGGACAGCCTTGCGGCGATCTTTTTGCCAGCCCGATCAAAGCCAAATGCAGCAGCTGCTTCTCCCTTATCCCTCCTCTGGGGGAGTCACAGAGAGGTGCACTTGTTCACGATTGGCCTCTGGGACTCCTTTATGCATTTCCCCCTTTTCCGCTCATATCAAAAGTGATCCAGAAAGCAAAGTTCTTAGGAAGCAAAATGATTATGATCACTCCTTACTGGCCTTGTCAGATTTGGTTTCCCTTCCTTGGGCCTCATCTCCTAGACGATCCATGGACTCTGGACCCAGTTCCAGACCTCTTGACACACATGTCAGGCTCCTTTTACCCCTGCCTCCATGCCCTCAACTTGACAGCGTGGCTGCTCCACTTCCATCCCTAGTCAGGCTTCATGATTTTTCACCTGCTGTGACCCATATCCTTATGTCTTCCCACAGACCTTCCACTAGGAAGTTATACGCTAGCAAATGAAGAAGATTTTCTATCTGGGCAAGAGAGAAAAATGTAGATCCTTACACAGCATCCATCCATTTGGTGTTAGAATTTCTAACTGAACTTTTCCATCAGGGATCAGCTGCTGCCAAAATCAGAGTTCAACTGGCAGCAATATCAAACTTTTATTTGGGACAACATGAGCCTAATCTGATGGCCCACAGATTATGTAAAACCTTCCTTAAAGGGACTACCTTGCTGAGACCTCCTTTTCAGGAACCTATACCTCCATGGGATCTAAATTTAGTTCTGTCCAAACTAACTTATCCGCCTTTTGAACCCACATATTCGTGTGAATTGAAGTTTCTGTCTTGGAAGACTTTGTTTCTAGTAGCTATCACATCCGCTAGACTGGTATCAGAGTTGCAAGCACTGTCAACCAAACCTCTTTATTTGATTTTTCATAAAGACAGAGTTTCCCTTCGTACAAATCCTTCCTTCATCCCTAAAGTTTGCTCTCAAATTAATTTGAACCAAACTATCGAACTGCTTGTATGTTTCCTAATCATTCAAACAGTGCAGAATATAAATTTCATCAACTTGATGTTCATAGACAGTTATGGTTCTATCCACATAGAACACAGGAACTTAGAAAATCAGACCAATTGTTTGTGTCCTTTTCTGAAACTAGGATAGATCTGCCAGTCTCTAAAGTGACTCCAATTGGATTTCCAACTGTATTTCCTTTATCTACTCCTCCAATGGAAAGAACTTCCCATTTAAAATCAAGGTTCATTCCACAAGATCCCTGTCCACATCTGCTGCTTTTCAAGCCAGAGTTCCAATTGATATCATTTGAGCAGCAGCTACTTGGGCTACCCCTCATACCTTTGTTACTCATTACAAATTGGATTTGACCTCCAGGGGTAGAGCCTCCTTTGGCTCCACGGTACTCAGGAGTATATTCTCATGAGCCAACCGAGAAAAAGGTGCTAGGGACGCTGTTCCATATGTAAGAATGAAGGCGAGGTAGAAATACAGAACATAAAGAAGTTATGTACTCACCATAATGTTCCATGTTTGTAGTCCATCTCGCCCTTCATTCTTACGAACCCGCCCTCCTACCCCCATCCTGGAAGGATCTGGAGACAGGATAGTGTGGCCTTTGGTAGGGTGGAGACCTTTCATTGTTGTTGTTGTTCTTTCTGTATAACCTTTTCTACCTCTCTTATAGTTAGCAGGAAACAAGATCTGGGGATTCTTACTAATGCACTATGGGACACCTACCTTGCCACGAGCCAACTAAGAGACTTTGAGCTTTGTAATCATCCGAGTCGGAGCCGAGGATTGGCTCCAAACCCATATGTAAAAATGAAGGGCGAGATGGACTACAAACATGGAATGTTATGGTGAGTACATAACTTCTTTTTTTTATCACCAAAGTGGGTTTCAGCACTCAGCTGTCTGCTGAGCAGCATCGGACAAAATGCATTTGGTTGACTGACATGAATCAGCAATGATGGGCTACTTTGTTCTGTATGTGAGTGAGCATAGCCTCAGGCATGTTTGGGCACACTGGCCTACCTTTTGTGTGATGTGAACTACCCCAATCATGAGAACTTTGCTAGTACAACTCCTTTACTGACCCTACCCAAAGCTTTTTGTCCCCATAATGTGCACCACTAATTTATTACACAGTCCTTTATCTCAGAATGCCTGGGATAAGCAGTCCTTGGTACATATTTGAGCAGCTGTACCCCACATTGTTTTAGGGGATGTTTGATATTTAGATCTGTGCATCAGTGAAATGCTTGTCTTTGAATCCTAGTCTTTTATATTAGTGGTGCAAGCTGCCTAAGCTGATGTACTTCTAGGATTAGGATATTGTTATGATGTAATAAATGAAATGCAGTGTGCTGTTTAATATTGCTTGTTGCCACAATAAAGCCACGTAATAATGCTAACAATAAAATAAATAATATAATGATTTTAAACATACATTCTAATGAAGAATATGATTACAGTAACTAATAAAGAGTAAAACTAGTGATTTCCACCTGCTGATTATTAAAAATAACTTTAACTTTAGAATAATACTGATGTATTAAAGGTATAATAGTTTGCCTGAAATTGAGTAACATATGAAGATTTTAAAAAGTGTTTAATCAGATAGACTTTTTAAAAAGAATTGCACTCAAGCAATGTGATCTGTATATTCTTCATGCAATCTTAGATATCACCAATTCGGACAAAAGAGGATTTGTTAAACAGCTATTGGCTGACTAAAAGAAATGTGCTGCACCTGGTGCCAACTGATTTTTTTTTTTAATTATACAAGAATAACATTTTAGTATCACTAATTATCTCTTCTGTGCCTTTTTCCACCACATTACTAGTTCAAATGAACTATTTTATAGTCATATTTGTTTTATTTTTTTAATGCAGTACTTATTGCAGTTGTATTACAATTTTTATACTACTACTATTTATTATTTTGACACACTTCTTGCAGGTGGAAATTTAGGAAATCATACTCAGGGACTGCAAGATGAAGCTCATCTGACAGGCCATACCTAATATGCAACTAACATTATATAAAACGCAAGGCAAATGGTTTACTAATTATGTTTTTAAAAGTATTGATCCATAACAGTTATATATAATGCAATCTGTTGAAAAACATCTACAAAATGCAGTTTTCGGTGACCAAGGATGTGAACTTGTAGGGTTTACAAATATCCAATCTACAAACTAAATGAAATAATTGCGAGTGTAGTCACTACCTTGGTTGAAATGTACAAAGATAATTTTTATACTACAAAGCTGCTCATGCACCTAGATCATGAACAGATTATATGTAGAATAAAAGCTCTCCAAGACTATGGTTGGGAAATAATGTTGGCGCAGTAATGGTAATGATATACTGGACTATTGGGAATGAACATATTTATTTTTTCCCACAGACACAGCAGGAGGAAGACATTCTTGGGCAAACTGGAGGTAGACCATGTCTTTTTCACAAATGCAGTTCATTTCGTACGTACACCACGAGGCCATTTGCAGATTCTTCTGACGGAAATCAAGTTCTCCACAATGTCCTTTAAAATCCCATATGTTCTTATGACTAAAAAAAAAAAATGGAACGAAAGAAAGAAAAACAAGTTTAACAGCATGGCTAGTAAAAGTAATGCAATATCATTTTTACATATGTACTTTCCTAATGACCGGTTTTCAAATGCTGAAGCACAGCTTACACTACCTTAGCTGTAGTGCATATTTAGCTTTCCTTGGTTAACCATATTACAGCATACACACCGTTTTTTCATACCAAGGATCTAGTTACAGCAATGTATCTCATTTAATTCAACTTTCACCAAATATTTCACAGAAGTCTCACATGAAAGATAACAAAAGATTGTTGCACACAGGAGTAGGAAGGACTTGGTCTAACATACCACTCCCTATAAATATAATAAATCCGGGATACTAGACAGGGAAAGCAGCATGCCTATACTTCTATATATCCATGCAAGCTGAAAGCAGGAAATCTCTAATATCAGCATTAACTGTGCACTATGATACTATGCATTTTAATACATGCAATGAGTACTTTGTTGTGGAATATATATAATGAGTTCATTAGATTTATTTGTAAAGGAATACAATTATTGGTCTTAACAGCACTTGTTCATCTCCTATTAGTTCTGAACGCCTTCACTGCAGAGTTAATATGTTTAGTTCTAGTATTGTAGGTGTCACAGTATGATGGCACTATCTGTGCTGCAGAAATGCCGCTTTCACTGTACTGCAATACCTACAGCCTGCAGGAGTCTCACCATCTTCATTCCATGTTTGATGTCAGCAATCAGGATAATGAATTTAAAAAAATGGTTGCTAAAATAGTTATTTCAGCTTATGTCTCACATATATTTAGGTATGATATTAAGATAAACTGTTAGTCTTAAAATTGCTAATTGTTTCATTTTCTTGGTAAGGTGAGTTTATGGGCTAAGGCAGGCAGATAGTGTAAGTACAATAGGTCTATTTTTGTAGGTATGGCCAAGTATTTATTTTTTTTTTTCCATTTGTTTACCAGGAAAGTCAGAATGATCAAACAAGACCCTTTTCAGCAAAGGCCCATAACACTGCAAATAGTGGTAAAGTAACCTCTAAAAACTGTATGTGTGTATGTGTGGGGGTAGAAAAATGTGAAATCATCCAGATATAAAGCCAATTTGTGTTTTTTGTATAGAGAGAGACCACCCTCTATAGCAATGATGTGACATGGTTGCTTGAGCCAGGGGATCAATATAGTTGGCCAGTTTCAGAGGCTGACAGTGGCAGCCTTTACACAGGCAATGAGAAAGTCCACAATTAGTCCACTCACCTCACCTCAACTCTTTATTATAGTGCTTTACCACAAAACACTTTACAAAACAAATGGAATTCAAACAAGCAAATATTGTCAACATTAGGGGGGGGAGGGGAGTTATCATGAGAGTCTGCTGCTTGCATTCACCCATTGTACAAAGTGAGTAGGCAACTGACCAGGGTAGGGTAAGAAAATAAATCTTCAACAGTACTGAAAACTGAAATCTTGTTGAGTCTTGCCAGCAACAGTGGGGAGCCTATACAAAACCATACTGCTAAGGGTTAGTGATGTTTTCCAGCAGGAGATAAAAGCAGTCCGCTATTGTGGTTGGCAGTAAGCTTATAGTCTGACTCAATTTAAGAATGGAAATTTACCAGTAGGAAGTACAAAAGGAAATGGCATAAAGAGTTATTTCCTTACTTTTCAATAACCAAGATATGGACATCCGACCATTTTGTAATAAAAAGAGAAACATAACATATATGATAAAAATGTAACACAGAGACCACAGATTAAAAATAAACAGGGTATAAAACATTTATTAAGAACACAGAGTAAATTGTATTTAAACCTGTATAAAAGTGTTTCCACATCTAAGTAAATGCAACACTTTAAATTGAAAAACAGCAACAATTCCGACAGAGATGTAACCTACAAAATATTGAATGAATATTAAATAAATATAAAAAAGAAAATAGCCAGACTCTGTACCAGAGAAAAAAATATAGTAGGAATGACTGTTGAACATAAAATGTGAAACAAATATTTTCACAGAGAATGTCATTTGCTCAATTTCTTGTCAAATTTTGGTAAGAATTTACATGCTCTAGGGCAAGTTGAGAAAAGTGTTTAAATGTAAAGTTATTTAACATGAGCCAATGGGAGTATTTAAGTTTTTGATGTCTTCATTCCCTTCCATCAACTTACTAATGTATGCTAACCCTACTCCTAACCTTACCCCTTACCTTAGGAAAAAAAACTTTAACAGTACCACTACATGAGACACTTGGACACATATTGAATACAGTAGCACACAGGCATAACACTAAATCTATCCCATTCCCTAGTCCTTATTTTAACTGTAGCCAGCAAACAACCAGACATACACACTCCCACCCCTAATGCAGAAAATTTTGTTATACCTGAAAATTTTTGCATTAGTAACGTAAATCCACATTTACCTTACCCGTACATCTTTACTACCACATTCAGTCATTTACACCTCCAGTGAAATGCACACTCAGTGAAACATCACCACACTTTCCAGATTCAACAAAATGTACATTGAATTTAGGTGGTCAAAGAGTGTGAATTCATTAAATAGAAAAAGCTGGTACACTTGATCAAAAGTCAGCTGATCGCACATTGGTGGCTTTTTTTTTTCAATGTGAGAACAGAACAGTGGAGAATTTGCCCATCCCCCACTGTGTGGTGCTATCTCAGATTTGGTTTATATAATTAGCATGGATGTGGGGGTGCAAACAATAGGGTTTTCTGTGTTCTACATTTTTAGATTATTTGTGTTTTGGGCAGTTTTGCTTAATGTCTTAAAGTTCAGTTCTTTGCATATCAGACCAAGTATCTTATATAAACAAACAAACACACACACACACACACACACACACACACACACACACACGAACAAATTAGCTCAACAATTTATTTTTTAAGTATCCAAGAAACCAGAATTCTAGATTTTAGATTGTATCAGCATATCGTTGTTTAATGAATTCATGAATTAAAAAGTGATTTATTTAGCCATCATAAATGAAGTTTTAAAGAACAGCACAGTCAAATGTAAGCGAAACAAAGTTTATTTTAAATGCTTAATCCAAGAAAAGAAGACATTTGCTAACTCAAATTGCAGTCTTTTGCTGTTCATATACCCCTTGTAACAAAGTCGTATAATCATACTTTATTTACAAGGTGCTAATCCATAAGGGAGGTTGGGGTTGAAAGCCTTCTCTCTGTGCCCCTGCACTAAAATAAATCCCCTGTTATAACGGCCAGCTTTTAAGTGGGGTGGGGAAATTCAGAAAGATATCTCTGCCAATGAAAGTTAGTCGGTTATCATGATAGCAATAATATAAGATTCAAAGACAAGGTAAAGCCACAAAGAGAAATGTAATAGCATAATGCTTGAAGTCTTAACATGACAGATACAAGGTACAGGGTTTGAATCTCACCTTGTAGGGAAACTGGCTAGACTTAAAATGGCCCAAAAGGGCAGCTAGCCTAGTACTTAACTATGAACCTATGAGCCTTTGTATCTAAACTGAATACGGTGCTACCATACCTGATCACGCTAATGTTCTTCCTACCTGTCTACACTTCAAGGTAGTATAAGCAATCCCCCAACCATCACACACACAAATATTCAGGCACCAATACACACAGATACACACTCCCAGACATCCCCCCCCACACACTCAAGCAGTAACTAACAAGACCCTACACAGTCACAGAAACTCTGAAAAACACACACACACACACACACACACACACACACACACACACACACACACACACACACACACACACAATCCAACACTCACACAGAGATGCCTTCCCTAAACTTACCTCCTGCAACCCCCCCCCCTTACTGTGATACAGAAACCTTATGAGTTAAAACTTATGCATCAGGGTAAATCTTTGTGAATTTCTCAGAATGTTTGCATTACTTACACCCAGTGGTGACTTCTCCTTCCCTTCAAAGGCCAGTTATCATTTAAATCTTTTTGAATCCCACTAGAGTTGTTGTATTATTTACACCCATTGGTAACTTCTCCCTCCCATTCAAAAGTCTCACACAGTGGAGCTATACGCCTTTCTGAATTCCCCTCCAGAGTTGTTGAATTACCCACACCCAGTGATGATTTCTTCTTCCCTTCAAATGTCACACAAAATGGAGACGTCTCCCTCTCGATTCAGACTTCAGGCCTTGGGCACATTCTCTGCACTTTTTCACCTCTGCTTCCAAGTGAGGATGTTTCTCAAGCACCTTAATACTTCAAACATAGTTCTCTGAAGCCTCCTCTTGTGAACCCTCTCTAGACCTACAGGTCAGGAATTTAACTCCATCCAGAGGTAGTCATCATGATCCATTCGAAGAGACCACTGCTCTTCATTTGTTGCCAGGGGAGATCTGTTTCTCTCTAGTTTGTCTGCCTGTTCTGTATTAATTTCCCATGGCACAATCCCTGATAAAACCACGATGAGCACTGTGTTTCCCAAGATCGGTAGTCACTATACCACTTATCTCACCCAGCAGAGAAACACTTGCTTTAGCATTGTCACATGGGATGTTAGCCAGAGACAGCATAGTTACATCCAAAGGACTGAAGCCTGGACGATATTGGATTTTTAAAATTATTGGGCTGGAGAGTCAAAGCCTATCTGGATAGATCTGGATTGCAATCATTCTAACAGTACTGTCATTGTACTGGGACATAGTCAGTGATTACACAAATTCTCTACCACATAAATAGTACTTCAGGGTGGTAAAGGAACATTTTATAGTAAGGCTAAATTAGGTTTCACAGTATTCCTATGTTTTCCACCTCTGTAATGGCGGGGTGTTCTTCCCCATCTGTAACCTGAGACATGCCTATGCCTTTGCCAACCTCAGAGGCATGTGTGCACTAGGAATTGTTTTGGAGCTACTAGTACTGGTTCTGATTGTGACACGTCTTTCAGTTTCAAGTGGGCTTGTTTTACTTCAGTTGTCCATTTAACCTTCAAGGGAACCTTACCCTTGGTCAGTCAGGAAACAAGCAATGTTAGCAAAATTAGGATAAAACTTACGTTAATAGCTACGGCCTAAAAAAAGCCTTAACCTTTTCCTCAGTGGATGACATGGGCTAGTTTTGTATTACTTCAGTTTTCTCAGGTTGTTGTTTCACTATCCCCCCATGCATTATATAACCCAAAAAGTAGGTGAGTGCCATGCCTAACTTGCACTTATTTGTGCTAGCAGTCAATGGGGAATCTAAAATGACTGGCACTTTAGGGCCAAGGTTTTCCCAGTCTTCAGATAATATTACTATGTCTTTCAGGCAGGTTAATGTATGTCTGGTATTGAATCTTTGAATTTTGTCCATAAGCCTCTTGAATGCTGCAGGCACTCTGCGGAGACCAAAAGGCAGGGCTCTCTAATGGAAGAGTCTATGTGCTCCAAAAATTTTCATTTCATTCTTATCTTCTGGCTTTGGTAGAATTTACCAGTATGCTTTGGTTAGATTCTAAGTGGACAAAAATCTAGCCTTGCTCAATATTTTCAATTGCTTCATGCAAAAGGCGCATGGCATAGCAATCAAATTTAGATATACTGTTTACTTTTCTGAAGTCATTGCAAAGCCTTATCAAACTTGTGGACTAGTGCAATGAGCTATTACACTCACTGTGGTATTACATTTTTAAATATGAGGTGCATCTGTTCACTCTGATGAAGGTCTGCAGCTGTCGGAATGAAAGGGCTCAGGTACTGTTTCAATAAATGTGTTTTTAGACATTGCTGTTTGCCCTTGTGGACATTGTCCTTGTTTTTAGTATTTATTGTTAGTTCTTTGTTTGTTTAGTAGTGTATCCACTTGTGGCAACAGCATGTATAGTGAAAACTTTCCTCTAACTCAGCAAACTCCTCTGAGTTCCTCTAGTCATTCCCACCCTCTGTCGGGGGAATTTACTTTTTTTTACAACAGCTGACCCAATACATTATCCCTCTTCAGCTCAACCTATTGTTGTAGAAAATGCCAGTGGACTTAACGGTTCTTTTGTGCCTGTTGCCTTTGAGAATTTTTACAACAGTGGACAATTTTTTGTTAGTGATATGCACAGAGACCGGTTTAGGGACATTCATCACATGGAGACTACTGCCAGCGATTATGGAAGCAGAAATCATCCTAGGATGACCAGACAAGGTAATTTTGGACATTGGTTATATTCCTATGAGCCATTTGAACTTTCATCTAAAAATATTGCCTCTAATGCTACCTTGCAAACCCAACTTAATATTATTGAACAAAAAATAAGGAAAATGAAAGCTGTTCAGTTGGAAAATGTTTATCTATCTGAATGTATATGAAGACGTATTGTTTCCAAAGCTCTTTGATGGTGGAAGTAGCCAAACGGTCATATTTCTGACTCTATACTCCTTAAAGAGCTTATTAGTTTATTCAACAGCACTGGAATTAGAATGTTAAAACTAATAAAGGCTGATAACAAGGCTAAACTAAGTGAGCTCAACTTGGACATTAAGGCATTGCACAATTCTATTACCAGCAACTCACTTTTTTCTGTATACAATGAGCAGTTTAACAACATTCTCCCAGGACTGACAACGTATCTCAATCTAACAGGTTATGGAAACTTAAAAAAAAAACTGGAAAGGGACCAAAATTAATACAATGATCGATCTTACCCCAAACCCCAATTAGGGGTGGTGCATCTTTTATTGACAACAGTCATGTTAATTTCTATAATCCACCTTTGTTGGAACAACATCCTCTACCATACACTGACCACACAACAGCGGAATCTCCTTTAGTGCGATGCTCAGAAAAAAATCTCTTCCAAATTATACCCATAAGAACATTCAGTATATTCCAACTCCACAAGCAGCAGGAACAATTACAACAACAAAAACTGTCCATGAAGGGGAAAGGGAAAAACAAGATTAGTGATACAATTCTGGTGGCATCTTCAGTAATATCTCCCACCCCCATCTCTGTGGGTACAATGGATACTTTTTCATTTTTTAAATTTTACTGATAGATCCTTTTCTGAACCCATAACTTCTCTGTTTAAAAAAGGTTTCAATTTTGTTCCATCCTTCACCTTGTATCTTGTCCTGGTGGTGATCCCATTAAAGCTTTACACCAAATTGCTCAATTTAAGTTTAATTTTTGGTAACACCTTACCTTCTGGAGAAGCAATGCATTTAAATATGAAAAGGAAAGGTATCTTCCTGCCTCCAATTAACCCTATGGAAGCAGTCTTTGAAAGGGTCTGTGAATAGGGTTTCAGAAGGGATTGGAATAACCGTGTTTTGAAGTCCTTTAAATTGACACTCCCCTGAGAGACAAGCGATGGAACTCTCCAGATTATGAAACCAGATAAGGGTGGGGGTGTAGCTTTTATTGGACTCCTTTGATTATTCAATTAAAATATCTGAGTTATTGGCAGATGAGAACACATACAAGAGGGTTTCCAGGAATGAAATAAGTATTTCAAACAGTAAAATTGATCTAATTGTATAGGATATATTACTTCAAGGTGCAGTTGATTTACCAACTTACAGTTTCATTAAACTGGATAATCCCCTTATACCATCTTCGGGATTCCTAAAATCCACAGGGATCCATTATATCTAACTTTCAGACCCACTGTAGCTGCCACAAGGTCTAAGACTGAACCTTGCCATTTTCATAGAAGTTGTTTGCAAAAAATTACTAGACTAAACTACACATTCGTAGAGATTCCTGGCAACTACTGGAAAAGTTGACCCATATTCACTATGACAGTGACTGTTGATTCATTACAGTGGACGTTGTTACCAATTTGTTCACTGTTATTCCTCACACTGTTAGCATGGATTACTTTTTGGCGACCTTACTTAAACACAATTAATCCTTCTCCACCCTTCAGATCAAACAAATTGAGACCCTTTTGGGAATAGTACTGCAGAACAACGTTGTTTACTTCGAAGGTGAATATTTCCATCAGGTTTCAGGTGGCGCTATGGGGGCACCATGTGCCGCCATTTATGCCAGCACAGTGTTAAACTTCTGGGAAGAGAATTTTATCTTTACCTCTGAATGGTTTCACCTGGTGGCAGCTTACTTCAGATAGCTGGATGATATCCTTATCATTTGGAAGGTGTCTCCTGAGTAGTGGTCACAATTCAAACATGTGTTGGATACTTCAACTACCTTTTTGTCATTTATATGCCATATTAGTTTTAACAGTATTGACTATTTAAATGTTACCAGTGGGAAAAACAGAGTCCTCAGGAATTACACCTCTAACATTTGCAGGAAGAAAATGTTTTCCAACTCATATTTACATTTTGACAGTTGTCATCTACCCCACCAAAAAAGGGGTATATTCAAGGGCCATATGGTCCACCTGTCTAGACTTATTAGTGTGGACATCTATTTTTTTAATGAGTAAGAGGTCCTCATTAATTTATTTATTGACCTAGGTTATCCCAATAGTTTATTGTTAGACATCAAGGAAGAAGTGGTTAGAGGTAGACGTTCCAGGTTTTGCCCCTTGTTGGGCAAACTATTTCTGATGGGAGTACTTCTTTAGACATTAATCTTACTTACATCAAAAATTTTTAAAAGAATTTGTCTTTTGTGTTACCCTGCACTTGTGACTTCTACAAATATGTGAAGACTTGCCATGATAATTGAAATTTAATTTTCGCTGGAGAAATGAAGGCCAAGCTAGGGGATTTTTCATGAATAGTTTTCAGTAGAGGTTGGAACATCAAGCATTTACTGGAATCTAAACAGACTACCTCTTTAAATAAGACAAAGAATGACTAAATGTGGTCACTGCAAGCAATGTAGCTACATTCATGAAGGACCATGCATTAGTGCTGAAGGATTGATGTGACTCTGCCTTATCCCTGCATTGGGAACTTCAGATCCTCTATGGTTTTGTACCTTGCACAATGTGTCTCCTTGCCCTGCTTATTTTGTAGGCAAAATGACTCAGAAGCTAAAGGACAGGATCTGAGAACACTGTTATGACATTAAAAAAGAAAAAAGCACTAATGATTTATACAAATACAGTTTAGTTTATAATAATTTTAAGAAGTTTGTGTTCTTATAGTGGATTTCATACAAAAGCAACCCCAGAGGGGGGATACCAGCAACATGCTTGAGTTTTGTGAAATGTGCTGGCAACTTAAACTTAATTCCAGTGTTTTTCCTGGTTTAAATGATGTTATTTCCATCAGCAGTTTGCTTAAACTTAGGGCTATGAATTTGTGTTTGGATTGTGAAGATTTCTGTATTTTATTTCATCCTTCTGATTTATTTTTGTTTACTTTTTTACCTTTGCCATTACCATGTATATGCTTTTCTATGATTCACTTCAGAATTGTGTGCATTTTAACATTATTGTTTTTTACCTTTAAGAGATGATTGAGTTAATTTATTTGTTCTACTGTGATTGGGTCATACATTTTTAAATATGTGGTGCATCAGGTAATCTGTTTACTCTGACAAAGTTCTGCAACTGCTGGAATGAAAGTGCTCAGGTACTGTTTCAATAAAATTAGTTTTTAGATGTTGCTATTTTCCCTGTGGACTTTTTTTTTTTTACTCACTGTGGTATTCTTCTGTGACACCAAGTTTGAGCATTTTCTTTACCAAGTGGCTTTGTGGTTCTATTTGATACAATTTCAGGGTTACTTTCTCACCAAGCTTGTGCTAAATTAAACTGGGTCTTCCTGCCAGCTCTGAAAATATGGCTTTATTTTAGGGGTGCTGGAAGCTGTTGAGAGCTGAGGCAATGGCAGAATTAAGAGGGGTACTTGGTGATCTAAAAAGGGCAGTTTTTTAAGACGTCGACCACCATAACAGAAGAAGCTTTGGAATACAAGCAGAGTTGTATTAAAATAACTGCAGAGAAATTTCATATAGAATTAGAGAAAGCTAATGTTGAACCTGGTTGAACTGTGAAGCAACAGGAATAGCAGCGCTGCTAGTCTAGCATGCTTCTTTGAACTATTTACTGATTTAGCCCATTTCAAACTGGGTTATCAGGAACATGTTCAGAAATAGAAAACCACAAAGTCCCATCTTATGATTTGGCCCGGTATGTAGAAGCAAATGCTGGAAAGAATAAATGTTGGTTTCTGAGCTTGCAAACACACACACACACACACACACACACACACACACACACACACACACACACACACACACACACATTGTATTCCACATCAGCCAGCTGCAGCAGACAGAAATTAAAAAATGATGATCTGCTAACTGTGTACAATGAATACTACAATATGAATGTGACAAAACCAATATGATAATGCTGAAGACTGATAACACAGCAATAAAGCAAGTTTATAAAAACATCATGAACTCCAGTCTGACAGGTTTTCTGCTGCACTGGTATAAATACAACTAGCACACAGCTTGCCAACTGAACATTCTGTTACAAAATACTGTTGTCATTGATTTTTTTAAACTGCATTTTATTTCAAAAAAGAATAGGAAAGTACAACCAACACAAACACACATAGGTAAACATATAACTTCTGCAATATTTGCAATAAGAACAATGTTTTATTTGTTACAAGTTACAAAGTTATATTACTATGCCTTTTGTTACATAACAACCGCCACCCTTAAAACATTGTGTAATTACTGATTCCATTCTTCCATTCCTCTAGGTTGTGAAAGCCTATTAAGTATCTTAAATTTGCCCATTACAAGTTGGCAACATTGTGGAATGTGAAATTAGTGGCCTGTCTTTTTAAAAACATATCTTATGATACTATTTCCTTGATTAAACATTGATCCTCCATTGCTTGTGAGAGGCCACTGCTTTGTTTCTAACTTTGCACACATAAAAGCTTTGCCCCATTAGCTAGCACCTAGTACATTTCATGTAGGGCCTTTCAGTTCAGTTTTGTGAGGTATGATCCCCAGGATCTAAAATTCACAGTCCAAGTCAATAGCCATCCAATATCTGCTATAAAAGACAAATGATCTTTCCCATAAAGATCATGCTCTTGGATACTCCCAAACATATGTAAGGTACCTTTTTTCATAGCCCTACATTTTCAGCACTTGCCATCATCTTTCATTTTCAACTAATACTGTTTACTTGGAGTACAGTATCATCTATAAAGAATTCTTGACTGCCAATCTTTATATTTTGGCAAATTAGTGAGGAGGTCCACAGCTTTCCATGCTTGAAACCATTCTTCTAGTGCTAAAGGCAGTTTCTCATACACTGTTCTTCTGTTAGCTAGATAGCTTTTCATCACTGCTGCCCTGTTATCCCACATCTTTCTCTATTAATCTAATCTTGCCGGATGTTGCAGCCTTAAAATTTATTCCTCTATCTGCTTCCTTGCTTTCCCCTGTCTGCTTACATATTCTTTCCAAGTCTGACTGATTTGAATGTATGCAGTCCATTCATATTTGTCAATCCCAAATTTCACATGAGGAGGAAAAGTATTTGCGCTTGTCTTTTAATATGGTTTGCCAGTATATGTTTCCACTTAGTTACTCCTTGGAATACCCAATATCAGCTGGTATGTATCCCTATAATTCTATAATTTTGGGTGGTGCCATATATATTCTGTAGGACCTTTGCCCTACACCATATCTCCTAGCAAAAGACATTCACTGTAAGTTTGTTTAAGGTGGAGCTTATCTCCCCAGGCCTCTACTGACAATGGACATGTATCCAGTTACACTAGCCCGGTCTACAAATGTAAAATAAAAAAATAAAGTTTGGTTAAGCCATTGGACTGGTTCAATGTGGGGGCAATAAAAATGCCCCTGATTTCCCTACGTATATTCCACTTCCATTTTGCTGATGAGACAGAATATATATAGACAGGTTGGCAGTGAAAATATATCCCCCTGGCTAGGGTAAGTCCCACCTTCCAAGACAATGGAGGACGTATACAAAGACTTTGGGTAACATTTGACCCCTATTCCTCAATACTATGGTTTTAATAAGTTCCTGTATATGGATTGTTTTCAAGTGTGAATTATTAATAGAAATTGTGAGCAAAGTATAGAATATGTAGGATAATCCTGCAACTTTCTAGTAAGGATTTTGAAGTGATCAACTTTTGGCAGGAGATAAAGTAACTATGATTAGAAGTTGGGAGAGATGGGTTTTTATGGTCAGAGTTAGGTTCTTATACAGTTTCTAACCTAAACATGGGACAGCTTCAATCACTGGCATCCTGAAATCACTTTTACTGATGTACTACAAATTATTATTGATTTGGCTAGGTTGAAATACAGACACTTTTCTTCCCAAATGAGTTGAAAGTGCATTGCACCTCCCTCAGTATCTTTGGCACATTAATACTGATCTGAGCACAGTCATTGTCCAAAAGCAGGAAATAGCTATCTCTTGAGTAAACCTCTTTATACATTTGCAGTACACTCTGGACCTGGTATGAAGGCTCTTCCATGGCAAGTAAAATAATGCTGAGGAAAGAGGACAAGCCTGTCTGGTGTAGAACGGAGAAAGGAGATTCTGCCAATAGGGATGACTGCAATTAGGAATACAGAGAATAGGCAAGATGGGATGGAATTTACTGGAGAAATGGCAAAAGAACAGAGGAATTGGGAATAAATAATTAGAGAGGGAAAGGTAATAGAATGGGAAGAGGCCAATAACTGATTTGGACTGCAGGCTAGAGACTGCCTTCCCTATCAACGATTGATATCAGAGTATAGGCAAAGAGAAAGAAATAGGGGACCCTAAGTGAAAGACCACTACTGGTAAACATTTTAGTAAAATCTAGAACAGAAGCTGCTGTAAAAAAAAAGGAATAATTAGAGCATGCAAAATATTGTATGATAACTATAAGAATCAGAGAAGGATAGAAAGGACTGGGAAGAGAGATTGGATAAGCAATTCACAAAGAAACAATGGTGGGATATATATATATATATATATATATATATATATATATATATGTGTGTGTGTGTGTGTTTCTCAAGTTTGCAACAAATTCTAGAAGATTTAGGATCTTTGCTTGGAAGTGTTTACATAGGTATTTTTATACCCCAAGTAAACGCCAAATAATTTCTCCACAGGCAGACAGCAAATGTCAGAGGTATGATGGGAAGAAAGAGATAATTGGGAACATATTTTCTGGGAATGTAATGAGTTGGCAGACTTTAAGGATTCTCTGCAGACTGCTCAGTCAGAGGTACTGGGTAACCAAACTGGTGTAACTAAGGAAATTATTTTTTTGAAATATGATACAGACTCTGAGTTGCCTAGACAAACTAAGGGCTTGCTGAGTCTAATTATGGCGGCTGCCGATAAAACACAATTACTAGAAAATGGAAATGAAAGTGTAAACCAACTTCACTAGAAGTAGTGAATATAGTAACAGAGAAAACAACTGGAATTGGGAATTTTAGAAAATGGTAGGATCAAATTACTTAAAAAATGGGAATTGTGGGAACAATACATGCAGAGGAGGAATGAGATTTGAATGAGCTATGTAATGTTTGACTGACAATGACTGGATAGAGTGTGAGTGATGTATAATATTTGCAAATAAAATTGTCAGTATGGTTTGTTTTCATTTATATAAATGCATGAATAACTGTCATACATGATAATTTAATAGAGATGTGTCTTTAACAAGGAAGCCTGTCTGATGTGTCTTTTAATATATCCTGTTTCTGAAAGCCCTCCATTAACAATGATTCTAAATGATAAGTAAAGGACTTTATCCAACTGATAATGTGATCTCCACAGTTCCTGAGTTCCAATACCTGAAATCGTAAACTCTTTGCTAAATCAAAGTTTTTTTTAATATCAAAAATAACTATTTCAGTGTCTTCTGTGCTCTGTGTGATTTGGAGAGTGCACAGTTCCTAATTATCTGCCCTGTCTCTTCCTCTTAAGCTATTTGGTGTTCTTGTATGAACTGGGGAACTATCTAAGCATGAAGCTAATTGTCATTTATTTTAGAATTCCAAGCTTCTTGCTTTAAGAAATATTAATTCTGTCTACCAGTTCATTATGCTGAAAAACATAACTATATTTTTTGCAAAGAGCAATAAGGGAAATCTGAATACTCGGTGTTCAAATTAGTTACCTTTGCCAAATGCCAATGTGGGTTATTATCTAGATAAGTAAAGATTAGCAAAGTACCTCACAGATCTCCCTCTTCCGGTAGGAAAATTGGGTAGGCCTTATAGCAATATCCAGTCATTCTAAGAGGCTCAACACCTTCCACCATAACACTGAGAAATTCTATTCAAGGTCACCTTTTAATAGGGCACTCTGAGGGAGGTAAAATGCAAATATAGAAGAAAAAATTGTATTTCTGCTCCTCAGTCCCCAAATTTGTGCTGCTGAAAATGCTAGCACTGGCCAAGCCCTGCCCATACACTATTGGGATCTAAGACAGGTAACCTGCAGATGTCTATTATGATGCCTAATCTTTTGACAAGAAAAAACTGACAGCATAGTAACTGATAAGACTCAGAAATATAACCACATATGCAATAATGGGAAAAAATGGAGGTTATAGATGGATGGACTAGGATGGAAAAAGACAGGCAATAGAACAGTAAATAGAACAGTAAATATCCTAGCCATATTTCAGTTGTGCAGTGCAGTTCCACCATTGATATGAAGTGTGCTTCCCGCAAAAGTCTGACATAAAAGAAATATGTATTACACTGCAAGTGTGATAAGCTATAAAGTAACAAAATAAAATTACATCAGAACAAAACAGCAAAAACTTATGTAACCTGCCACCAGAGGGATGGTCTCTTGAGTCACACCACCAGAGTAGAAAAAGATGCACGCAAATCTGATTCACTAACCCATTCACCCATTGCAACCTAGCTTCAAAAGCAAACATGCAGTAAGCACTGTAACCCTTGGTGTGGGGCTTTAAACATCCACACTCAAGCCAGGACTTATACTAACCACAACTAAAATGAATGTTTGATCTAGCACCTCATGCCCCTTTCAAACCACTATATCTGTGAACTTCAATGTCATTCAGAGCCCTTTACCCACAGTAACTGCCTTTCAAACAAATTATTACACATACATGCACACACAAAACACAGCAGTTACCTTGCCACTCTTTAAGTAGCAATGTCCATTTTAAAAATACCCCAGTGGTGATGTCTGTGCAAGAGTTGCATCTTGCAAATTGATGCCACATCTCGATAACTTACAGTGATAAATTATATCATCTCGGTAAAAATACAAAAATAATTATAACCACACCATCTTAAACATGAATAAAGCTTTTCATAGAAAATAGATGTGAGATGGTGCCAATATAAATCAAACATGCAGAGGTAAATACAGTTGTACAAAGAATATAAAAATTAATTGCAAATATAGAATACTTTAAATGCAAGCAGTGAAATCATTCCTGAGAAAGTGCATTTCATCACATAATTGACAAGTGAAGGTTCAGGTTTTATACATATTCTGTCTATTACATGCAAGACCAAAAACAATTCTTCTGTTAGTTAAGACATCTTGTAAACATACCTCTGAACTGTCCAGATTTTTGCAGAATGCTCCTATTTTTGACTGATTTTTGTTCTAGTTTCTGGCAAATCAATGAGGACTAAGTAATGACAGATATTTATGTTTGAGTTCATACCCCTTCACAAAACGCATGCCTATGCAAAATCTTTGATTCTATCGCCTTTTTAAGTTTATAAGAGCAGCATTTAAAATCTCTCTATTTTTGGGCCTTTGTTCCACCTGTTATTTTTGGCTTTGTCAGATTTCTTGGGCAGAGAGTTTGAGAGGTGTGCTTGTAAATGCAGTTTCAGACAGTGTAGTTTTCGGTTGCAGATTTCATTAATTTTATCTACAGCTTTATGAATGTTACAGTCTGAATTAAGAAAAAAAGAAATGCAGAGACCTCATTTTAAATCAAATACAAATTTAAATTCAGATGTACAATTAAATAAACAGATAAACTAAATCAAAATAATAGTTGCTGCATTATCTCTGAACCATGGAGCATTAAAATCATAATGTGCCTTTAAAAATCATAGCAAAGTCAGAAAGAGGAACATTTTCTTATTTTTCAGAATGGAATGTCATAGATCCCATGCCATTAATGTTGAATCTTTCCCTGTGATTCAGAAAGTGTGGGTGTGATAAAGCCAGCTCTCCTCTGTTTACTGTGTATGCAGGACAAGCCCCAATCTTAATTAAGATTGAATAGCATTGACAATCAGTGTGAGGAGGTGAACGTATTAGGGTTCATGGCTAATTCAAGGTTTGGAAGAACAATACACAGTATGTGGGCATGGATGCAGGATAAGACGAGCAGTAGCAGTGCTCATCTGATGTGCATGGTCCTCAGGGATCTGCACACTCCTACACATGCAGATGAGGCAGGAAGAAGTGATTTGGATATCTTAAACATAATATAGGTTTTTTCATCTATGTTTTGAACAGATTAATGGGTGGAAATGGGAGATGGAAAAAGGGAAGCAATCAAAACATAAGGTGAAAGCATAAGGAATGAGCAGGATGAAGGTGGGAAAGGTGGGGTAATATTTCTTTGTGGTTCAGGTGCCCATTTTCCATATATGAAGAGAGGGTAAGTGAAGGAAGGAAAAGATGCAAGAGGAAGGTAAGAGGCTTGCGGAAAGCAGCAGAGTCACACAAACATAGAAGATAGACAAAACTGACAGGGGTATGGTACCTAAAAGAGAGGAGGAGAGCAGAACAGTGATGGGAACATCAGACAAACAGAAGGAAGACAATGGTGAGGGGATGATTGAACAACAAGCAGGTGGGAGCCTAGACACAAAATACAGGAGAATACCAGGATGGGGTACAGGATGTGAGTGTATAATTGTTGTCCCTGGCAGATGTGATCCAGTGGGAGCCATCCTAAGTTTCCAAACCACTGGGACCTGGCTCAGCTGGTGGGATTAGTGCTGATCAGATACCTGTCTCAATGAGAGAATGGCAGTGGTTCCCCATGTGGCTGATGTGGGCACCTAATTTCCTGTCAATGATCTTCCCCTCTATACCTGCCAGCTGCCAATAGGTAAGAAAACCTTCACTGGCACTGCTATCAGCGGGTATAACAGTACTAGCTAGCATCTGGTGCAGGGCTACCTGTACTGAGTGGCACAGGTGCGACAGGAGGTGTGGAGGTGACTGTGGTAGACTAGGACCCAGATGATGAGTGTTTCTATTGTTAGTGGTACTGCTGTTGTAACCTGTAGAGGGCTGACAGGCCATACTTGAGGAATGGGTGTAGGGTCAGATGGTAGTGTATATAAAAGTAAAATAAATGGCGAGAACAAAAAAATAAAAAGTAGGTATGTAATATAGAGGATAGTAACAAAGATGGTAAGAGAAGGGACAAGTACAGATACAATGAAAAAAAGGAAACTGACATATTTGTACTATGATAATGTGACAGATACTATACTTGAAGGAACAACAAACACTTCTCAGTTTACCAAGGCTGTTATGCATAACTGAGAGGAGAATTCAAACCCATAGCCATCATAATGTGCATTCTGAAAGGCAAAGCTTTAACATGTTGAGCTGTTTGGACAACCCAAATGAAGTCTGTAGACAAATACACAGCAGTGTGATGTCTGAGACAAATGTACATATACAAAGAAAAAAGGCCGCTCAGACAGTCACCTCACAGGTGCTATAGGTTCATAGGTTGGTACTAGGCTGTTGGCTCTAGGGCCTATACAAGCCTAGCCATAACAATTCCCTGGCTATTTCTTCCCACACTATTTACTTCCCTGGACCCCTGTCTAGCAGGGTGACTGACGTGATCCCCGGGGTGAATTTCCTTTCTCCCATCCAATCGTCAAGGTTCCTTTTGAAGAGGGCCAAAGAGGCGCTCTGCTTGACATGTATGGGTAGTCTATTCCAGATTCTGGGGAGTTTCTGGGTCAGGAACCTATTTCTCCAGCATGTTTTGTTTATTGTGATGACAAGGTTTAGACCCCTGGAGCATGTGGCTCTGAGGGATTGGGATTTCTTTAAGTGCTGCATGTCCAACAGCTGTGGGTTTGACATGGCCTTGTATGTTAAGCAGAGATCGCCTCTGAGTAGATGATATGCAACAGAGTATAGCTGGAGTTTTTAAGGCGGTCAGCATAGGGCATCTGCTGTAGGCCTGTGATTCTTTTAGTGAGGTACTTCTGTGGTCTTTCCAGTTGTTGCAGATGTCTTGAGAGGTACATACCAAATGGGGCATTGCATTCTATAATTGGTCTAATGAGGGATGTGTACAGCGGGACAATGACCTCCTTTTTTCTGGATGAAAAGCCCTCAGTGATGAGGTGTGCCACATAGAAGGATTTCCTGACTGTTGTGGTGATGTGGTTATCCAAGGTGAGACCACTGTCCACCTCTGTCCCTAACTCTCTTATCACACTTTCATTGTTTAATGTACTGCCACCTATGTGGTAATTCACGGGTACATTTTTTTACCCAAAGGGGATAACTATACATTTCTTGGCATTGAGCTTGAGCCCATGGTTCTGGCACCAAGCATCTGTTTCTGTAAGGCCCTTTTGTGGAGTATTCACATCATTTGGGGATTCAGCAATGGCTCCCAGTTTGCAGTCATCTGCGAACTTTGTTAGCCAGAGTCCCTTAGTGTTGGCCTGTACTTCAGAGAAGTAGATGCCAAACAAGGGTCCCAGGACTGAACCCTGAGGAACTCCACTTGTCTGGAGCTGGATTTGGAGTTGGCTACTTTTACAGTGTGGGTTCTGTCAGTGAGCCAGTTGGCAACCCATTGAGTGACGTAGGGATTAATGCCCAGCTTAGTAAGTTTATCTATGATTCCAGAGTGGGGGATGGTGTCAAAGGCCTTGGCAAGGTCCAGATAGGCTGTGTGGACCACCTTACCTCCGTCCATGGCTCTGGAGACTGATTCAAAGAAGTCAGTCAAGTTCAGGAGACAGGATCGGCCCTTCACGAACCCAAACTGGGTGGGGTCCAATGTTTGAAGGTTGCCAATGTCTTTGTTTATAAGGTCCATGATAATACTGTTCCAAGGCCTTGCAGATCAGGCTCGTCAGACTGATGGGGCGGTAGTTCCCGGGATCCAAGGTGGATCCCCCTTGTGGAGTAGGACAACTGTAGCTGTGCGCCACTCAGTGGGCACAAAGCCTGAGGTGAGGCTATGATTAAACATGACACTTAGCTGAGGTGCCAGTTCATTTTGTAGTTCATGTAGTACACAGCTCGGGATGTCATCTGGTCCCATGGATGCTTTGGAGCATGCACTTCTTACCTCTGTGGCTGTTATTACCGGAATCTGGCAATCTTCCGGTATTGAGATGGGCCATTTAGGGGGTGAGAGGGGGGTGAATTTTGCACTGAATCGATCTGCCAGGATATTGGCAATATCCTTGGGATCAGTATATTTAATGCCATTCTGTTGTAGCTCAGAGCAGATCTGAGTATTCCCATTTACATTCTTGACATAGTTATGGAATGCCTTGTGGTTGTCTTTGGAATCTTTGGCAATTTTATTTTCATAACTAGCTTTGGAGGATTTTATGAGGGATCTCAGCTTCTTACTGTGGCTGGTAAGGGAGTTTTTTGCATCCTAGGATTTTCCTCTTTTTTGCAACAGTTTCTTCCTTTTGTTTTAAAGTTTATTTATGGCAGGGGACCACCATATTAGCTTCCTTTTTTGGGAGGAGTGCATCTAGGTTCTATTTGGTATGGCACGATTCATACATGAGTGTATGTGCTCATACAGTGCTTAGTGTACGATTCAGCAGTCGAACTTTCAGTTCCCGTCTGCATGGATGTCATGAAGTTTGTCACTTCTGACTTGAGTAGCATGAAGTTGGCTTTGGAGAAGTTTTTTTATGGAGGTTTCCTTACTGGGGGGTGAGGGTGGGATGTGGATGTTAAGGGTGATTAGCTTATGGTCAGACCTAACCAACGAGGGGGTGACCATAGGTGTGGAGCATCAATTTCCCATGTTGGTAATGACCAGGTTTAGGATATTGGAGCCCCTGGTGGGACTATGGATTAGTTGATCCAGGGCATTTGAATTTATGAATTCCAAGAACCGTTGGGCAAAGGTGTTGGTACACGAGTAGTTTTCCCAGTTAATGGCAGGGTAGTTGAAATCACCTAGTATTAGGGTGTTTGGCTGTAAATTAATATTTTCCAGTATGTTTAGAAAGGTGTAGTGAAAATTTTGGGGCATGGTGTGGGATCTGTAGCAAGCTACAATTTGGATTGCAATCTTACCTAGTGTTAGTTGCACCTGGAGAATTTCAGACGCATTGTGTTGGGCAACTAGCCTGGTGGTGTGAATATCCTTGGTGAATATGGACACTCCTCCACCTTTAGTGTTTCAGTCCTGGTTCGGTAGCCGATAAGTGTGGTAACAGTTGTAGCCTGGTATTGCAGGGGTGCTCTCTGGAGCCTTGAACCAGGTCTCAGTTACTGCACAGATATCAATGTTCTCCATTTTTATTAGTGCCTCGAGAGAGTGCATTTTGAGGTTTAGACTTCTAGCATTGAGTAGCATTACCTTCAGATTTTGTATGCTTGTACCTGTTACGGTGGTGGTTTTGTATTTTGAACTTTGCTTAAAAAAAGGCACTATAGGGGTGGCAAGAGCCTTAGCCAGTAACCTGGGTCCCAGGGCTGACAGGTGTAGACCATCTCTGTCAAAGCATCGTGGTCTGTCAATCATGTCGTCCCAGGCAGACAAATACTGGATCCCCTTTGAAAAACACCAGAATCCTAGCCAATTTTTGAAGTCAATCATTTTGTCCTTATATTGTGGTATCATTCTAGGTGAAAGCAGGAATGCTACTCAGGGCTAGGGTCATACCTGCCTGGGCCACATAATCCGAGAGCGCTTCCATGTCTCTTTTCATGTAGTCTAGGGAGGTACATCTCAAGTCATTCACTCCAACATGGACAATGACAGAGTCATATTTGTACTTGTTGTGGAGTGACTTGAGTGCATGCGTTATGTGGCGGATCCTGGCACCTGGCAGGCAACTGACTGTAATTTTCTCCTTGTTCAGCCTGGTGAGTGGGACATCAGTGTGCCTGACTATAGAGTCACCTATGACTAAAGTGTTAGGTACTTTGTCTTGCCTTAGGGGTGTTAGGGGCTGTTTCAGGGTGACACACTGGTGTTGTGACCTATGTGACACTACAAATGGAGGGTATTACAAACTCACTTCCCAAATGATCAAGGATAGCACAAAATCAAGTATGACAACTGAACCTAGACACATCACATATAATTCACAAGGCAGAGAATTAATATGCTGGGAACATCTTTAATATCAGGCAGCTAGTGCAAAGAACTAAAGCTCTGAGATGTTTTCTATGCTCATGATACAGGGTTTGATTCCTTCCACCTCCATCTGTCTAGTGTGTGAATCCGTGCTCCTCGGTCACTCCCTGAAGAAAGACAATCTGACCACTGGTAGCAGATTTTGCTCACATTCACACAGTATTTCTACATCTAGCCAGGGTCATGGTACAACCAGTGCAACTCCTGGTAGTGTCAGTGCTCATGGGCAGGTGCATGCATGGGATACTCAAACCTTTACCATGTATGTCCTGGACCTGTCAGTACATCAAGACCAGTGCTGCAACTACTGCTGATGTTGTGTTACAGCAGACACACACACTCACACCACTGCAGCCCACAGTGCATCATGCACACACTCTCCAGTGACAGTGACCCTTCACAAAGCATTTTACATTAAGCCCCCCTATAATGAAACTCACACACAGTACTCACACATTTCCTTGTGCAAGACCTCCACATGTGCTCCCACCCTCACCTATGCAAATGATAACTGTGCCCTGCCCATTGTACATTGACATTTGTGTTGCCTATGTCAGATGCACAGTGTGACCAATTTATGCATAGGTAAGCATAGCCTGGTGTTGGTTTTGCTTGTTTCACTTTTACTGTAGTGTATCTACTTTGCTCTGGTCTACTATGTTCTGAAGCTATATGCAATGTGCTGCTTCTTTGCTAGTGCCACTGTATGCGGCAGCCACCTCCAGCTAGAAAGATCATCCCCAGCTGCTGGCTCTTCCTCTGATTCAGTTTCCACTGCCTTGTACACTGGGGACTGCTTGCAAATACTCATGCCTCCTAAGTATGTGATTGTGCAGAACTGCACATAAAGAAAATATTTTGCACTTGTACAAGGTCATACTGCAGTACACCAATGGATGAATTCAGAAAATGAACCTTCAGCAGTCCAAACACACACACAGAAGAATGTTGTTTGTGATTGGATATGGTTGTATCCCTGACCCCCACCAAACCTTGGTACAGGTCACGTGTGTCAGTCATAACTGCCTGGGTGGCCATCAGATGCATTGTAGATGATACCCTGTGGATTAGAGACCACCTGTCAGCTGATGGAGAGATACCCTTTGCAGTTCATGTAACTCCTTCTCATTTCACCATGTGGGGCCCTTATTTCAATGTGGGTACAGTCTATTTCCACCGTACTTCAGGGAAATTGGCTGTATCATTGAATTCCTGCATAGTGTTCCCTCTTTCCTCTATGAACCACATATGCTTCTCAAATGCTGAAGCATAACCTTAAGAAAGTGGTGGTGTATTCTTGAGTTAGATGCCTGGGATGCCCCCACTGTGCTCTCATTAAGCCACTGAAAGGTCCCTGTACCTAGTATATGTAAAGCCTCACATACCTTATTATTCACTGTGATAGGTACACCATGATTCCCAAGGGTCTGTAGACAAGACCAGCACAAGTTCCACTATCTTACATGGCTGCCCTACCCACATGGTACCAGTACACAATGATGATGGAGTGGAGTAAATTAAATGTTAAGTACAGTATGACAGCAAGACACGGGGGGGGGGGGGCAATGTCATGCACCATTGTGGACTGTAGTGGTAATAACAGCTTCATATACACATTTCCTAAACTGGTGGCAACCTCTAACAATATTTAGCAATTTCCTTAACACGAACATGAAAATTCATCTGAGTTCAATTATAAAGCATACAAATGTCTGAGACATGGTTTTAATGTTTATGAATCACTCTGACATATCATTTGCCTTAATTGCATACACCAAGCTGTTCATTTTAATGTCGCACATTATCATTCCATTATATGGCCATTAGCATATTGTCACACCTGCCCCTTGTACATACAGTGTGAGTGACTGCTCTTTGCATAAATTCAGCCACTGCAGTATGGCAACATTTTCTGAATCTGTCCATTCGTATTAGCTTAGGTCATTTATTTCATAATTTATACATCCTTACTTGGGTCCAGCTTTATGAAGAAAGTCAACAAACTAAAGAAGAGTAAGGCTAAATTTGAGGGTCAAAATCATAGCGTTATGTACATATTGTAGCTGCTAAGATCTATCATGGGTACTTTGATGTGCTAATGTAAAGAATGAGGAGTGACATGAGGCTGGCTGTATACATAGTTCCAAAGACGGTTACAGAAATTTACGGCAGGTGTCTAAGGTAGTACTTCATCCCTTGAAAAAGAAATCCTATGGCTGAGATTCAGAAAGAACCCCCAGTGAGCACAAATTGCAAATCACCACTAGTAGCACATGCATAGCGTTGGTACAGGCACCCCCTCTCATTCACACCTTCAAACACACAAACACGCCCATACCTCTCGACCACTCTTGATTTTATAGAACACTGATTTTGCCTCTTATAACTACCATGTCCTCCTAACTCATGGACCATTAGTTAGTAATGACATACATTTGAGTTTTATAGTTTTTATTGTTCAGAATATGATGCAAAATGTGTTTTATTAACATTTTATGTGACTTAGAGTAATATTTAAAGAATGCCCTGGTGTGTAGTGTACCCATCCCAGTATTACAGGCTTTACTTGTTAGTCATGAGAAGTTTAAAGGTATTGCAACCACCACACACACACACACACACACACACACACACACACACACACACACACACACACACACACACACGCAATTACTGTTGATCAGACCCCTGTCATCTGATTGCTCTCATGGACACAGTTATTCAAACCTATCCCCCTATTGTGACCACTCGTGCAGACACATACACACACACACACACACACACACACACACACACACACACACACACACACACACACTTATTGTTATTATTGATCAGTCATCCAGTCACCTTGATTGTACTCAGACACACCTGCTCTACCTATTCCCTAACAAGCCCCCTACTAAGACCACCCAGGCAGATGCACACACACACACACACACACACACACACACACACACACACACACACACACACACACACACACACACACACGTACACACACACACACACACACACACACACACGTACACACACACACACACACACACACACACACACATGTACACACTTGCCAGAGACCACTTGTACCTCTGCAGGCACTCACAGATGCTGGCACAATTACAGAAACAGACACACATACCCACCACTACCTTTTTTGCAGACACTTACCAAGCAATTCTCTGAGTCACGTGCCTGCATAAATCCCTTACTGCTGGCAGTTATGGAGGAATGCACATAGATAATTAGCACAGGCCTTTCCTCTGAAATGCCTTGTTAGCATGTAGCATGGCTGTGGAGACAGTCCACCACAGTGATCTTATAGACTGCATGCAATCACTGCAATAGGCCTATATGAATTAGAAAAGGCTGCTGACAGTCACAGCCATCCATGTCAGGACTTACCATTGGCAGTGTCCATTTCTGAATCCCAGCCTATGTCCATATGCCTGGACTGGAATGGATTACCACTCTGTGGGACACAGCAATATGAGACTAGCAAGCTGAATATTTTTTTACTGAACAGCCTGTTTACAGCAAGCATACCTCTCATCTGTTCCTGATTTCACAGAATGTCCTTGATTTTTGCTTCATATTTTTGACTTGTTCTTCATAACATTATTACACATCATTGAGGATTGCATCTACATGAAGACAGGCATTTATGTTTCAGACTCCATATCATTCAAAAAACGCTTTATAATGCAAAACCTGTTCTAGCAATTTCTTAATTATATAAAAGCACTACTTAAAATCTATCACTGATTTTGTGACCTTGTCTCCCCCATTACTTTTGACTTTATCCCTGATTTTTGCAGTAAGAGGTTGAGAGTTCAGATCATACCTCTCAGCTATCTCTAAATTTGCAAAATGCTCCTGATATCTCATATTTGTTGGTCTGCTCTTCATAAAATTTGTGGTTTTCTGCCAAGTCTTTGAGGATTGCAGTCAAAAATTAACAGACTTGTGTTTCAGACTTCATATCCTTCAAAAAATGTGTACTAATGCAAAATCTGTTATTTTAGCAATGTTCTATATATGAGTAGTACTGAGCTCATTCAACTGCATATCACTCTGTCTGTTATCAACTAAGAGCTTGTTACAGAACACCTCCTTTACCCCCTGTTGACTAAGATTCCTCAGTGTTCTAAATGATCTCCCTACTAGCAAAAGCTCATTTCTTGTGGGTGAGTTTAACTACCCTTGAGTAATATGAAACAACTGTAGCTCCAATGTAGGATATGCCCAAAATTTCCTAGAATTACTAAACAAAAATCCCTTGAGTAGTTGGTAAATAAACCTATTAGAGTATGTAGCATTCTTGACCACATGATTCTTACAGATGTGTCCACTTCTTACACTACTCCTCTGGTATATCCTTCCCTAGTAAAGTCTTGCCATAAAGTTGTGATTCCCTCTTATAAGTCCCCAAAAGCTCCTACAGCAAACCCTACTGAATTTAAGGACTGTAAACATGCAACCTCAAATTACTATTTGGCAAAGTATCAAGATTCACTTATGATTGCATCTCCCCTGACTTTAACACATCATCAATCTTCTAAGGAATTGTACATCCATTTAGAAAAATCCATAGAGCTACCAGTCCCTACACAAACCAAATTTCACTGAAAACTATAAAGCAAACTACCTTGGTGCTACACTTCAATAAATAAACTATACAACAAAAGAAACTCCTTACGTTATTTAAATTCCAGCTGATATTACTTTGCTCTTCTCCCTAGGTCAATTTAAAACTAGACACAAACAACATCTGGCAGAAAACTGGCTTTGCCACCACAACAAGCCTGGCTAATTCTCATCAAGAATGTGAAAAATCTATTAATCAGATTACTGTTGAACTTACCCCTGCTGTCACCAGGGAGTAACTCTAACCTGTTGAGCTATAAGATCCACTAAAGAAGCCTGTGAACTTATACTGGCCTCAGAAGCCAAAGATGATGATAAATCCTCCTTTAGCTGTGTTAGAAAACTAAAAAAAAATGTGCCCTACATTGATTAAAATGTATTCAATTAGGGGCCTCCTATTCCAATCCAGGTGACATTGCTAGTATCATTGTGAACAGATTTAGTGCCAGCTTCACCCTTTAGACTTCTCATAGTCCCAAAATACCTGAATCCCTTACTCCCATAATTATGTCTAAAGACAATTTACTGAAAGTGCTAGCCAAGACATAAACACTTCCGCCACAGGACCTGACAATATACCTGGTTGCTTAATTATAGTGTTAAACTTGCCCATACAGACACACTCCTCAAACTGTTTATATTAAGCTGTTGGTTTTGTCCCTGATGATTGATGCATAGCAGCGGTGATGCCCCTCCATAAGAGTAGCCTTACAACTGACCAGGGTAGTTACAGACCAATCAGCCTTACAAGCATCATTTGCAAAGCTGTTGAACATATTATAATAGGCCTCATAAACTGGGATTTCAAGAATCTTGTTAGACGACTTGACCCCACAATAGTTTGGCCTTGTGAAGGGGAGATCGTGTCTATTTAATCTGCTAAATTTCTTCAAAAGCATCATGGAGGTTCTATGTGGTGGACATGCAGTTCATGCAGTGTATCTTTATCTGGCCAGCTTCCACACCATTCCCCATGCTGGCATCATATAAAAGCCAAATACTTCAAACCACATGTGGTAAGATGGATTGCAAACTGGCTGAAAGAGAGAAATCACAGTATGACTTGCAGGTACCACATCAGAAAGTATGAATGTGACCAGCAGTGTCCCTAAAGACTTGATGGTGGGACTTCTTTTTGGCATTTGCTTCTCAGATGTCCAAGCAGAGAGCCAAGAGTTGTGTCTAATGAAGTTTGCAAACTGGGAGGGGTTAAGTCACTTTATGACATCCAAACCCTCCTATTCCTAGTAAACTCTTGGTGAATTAAAAATAGACTCAAACTTAATGCTTAAAGTGTTGTAGCATCGCTTTTGGTATACCCCCTCCCCTCATCATACTCTCTAGACAGCACACCTCTGCAACATGAACATGTAGTTAGGGTCCTAGGTATTGCGTTGATAGCTCTCTCTCTGTCTTTTGACTATCATGTGACAACTGTTGTCAGGAAATCCTTTTATTTAGGCAGCTAATTGTCAAAGGAATAGCATCAAGTTCTAGAAAAATAGTCACTCCCTTGTACTGAACATTGATCAGGCCAGTTATCGAGTACAATGTCCCCCTTTGAGATTTCACTAAACATAGCAAACAATTAGAAAAAATCCCAAAGGGTCCTAACCAAGAGGGGCTGGAAACTCTCTTCCATTATTAAGTGTATTACAGACTTTTGAGGGGAGATCTCCATCTCACTTACCATGTCATTAGAGACATAGCTGCACTGGACCTCCTGTTTCTTTGCAAGTCCAATCAATAGTAGAATCAGAGAACTGAATCTTCACCAACAGATAAAACACAGAAGAAGGACAATGTTTATAACCCAGAACCACTAAAACCTCTGGAATAAACTTCCCCTGCATGTTATGCAGAATGATTCATCATCTTCCTTTAAATATAAACTAAACTGGATGAGTATCCACAAATGTACTTTAGGATTGACCAGTATGGCCCTCTTGAGGAAAGGAAGTGTGTACTGAGGAAGGGTAATGGCAAAGCAAAAATGGTCAAAGGCTCTTGCCACCCCCATAGTGCCTTTTTTAGGCAAGGCTCAAATTCTAAACCTACCACCCTAGAACACAAAAAAGGAAAAAACTAAGGGTAATGCTGCTCAATGCCAGAAGTCCCAACCTCAAGATGCACGCACTCGAGGCCCTTCTCAGTATGGAGAACATCGATGTCTGTGCTGTGACTGAAACCTGGTTCAAGGCTCCTGAGAGCACCCCGGCACTATCAGGTTTTACCTCATATCATGCGTTCCGGCCCCAAAATCCGCACACCACCAAGAAAGGAGGGGGGGGTGTCCATATTCATCAAGGACACCCACACCTCAAGGTTGGTGGCAATGCACAATGCATCGGAGACCATCCAGGTGCAATTAACCATAGGCAAGACTGCTCTGCAATTTGTAGCATGTTACAGGCCACCCTCTCAAACACAGGAACCTCACATAGCTTTCCTGAAAACACTGGAGGGGATAAATGTATCTCCAAATACCATCGTACTAGGTGACTTCAACTACCCGAATATAGACTGGGATCACTCCTCAAGCCCCAACACTCTAGCCCAAAGGTTCCTAGAGTTCATAAACTCAAATGCCATGGAACAACTAGTCACCATCCCCACAAGAGGTGAAAACATACTTGATCTCATCATCACGAACATGGGGTCACAATGTTCAACACCGGAAGTATACCCCTCACTGGTGAGATCAGATCATAAACTAATCTCACTGGAAGTCCACATCCCGCCCCCACCTGAGATAAAAAAGACCACAGTGAAGAACTTCTCAAAAGCCGACTTCACACTTCTAAAGACTAGTGTGGTCTCTTTTAAGGCCCCAGAGCCTGCGGAAACCATTACTCAAGCCGCTGAACCACTTACAAATGCCTTCTACCAGCACCTACAGGACTGCATGGATCAGGCAATCCCAAACAAAACAAAGACTCTTTGTACCAAAAGCAAGCGTCCAGTCTGGTGGACCCCAGCCATAAACAAGCTCTACAACAAAAGGAGGAAGCTACTACAAGATAGAGCAAAATCCCTAAAAGGTAAGACACCTTTGATCATTATAAGTAAAAAACTACGATCTCTCATAAAATCATCCAAGGCAAATTTTGAGAGAAAAATCGCTAAGGACTCAAAAGACAATCATAAGGCCTTCTTTAGCTATGTCAGAAACCTGGGAGGAAACTCCCAGATATGCTCAGAATTAGTTCAAAATGATGTAAAAATCACTGAACCTACAGACATTGCCAACATACTGGCTGACAGGTTCAGTGCAAACTTCTCCCCCCCTCCCCCAAAAGGAGAGATATCTATACCAGAGGATTGTAGCCCCCCAAACATCTCTAACGCTCAGGTGAGAACTGCTCTCTCCAAGGCGAAAAACACAGCATCCATGGGACCAGATGGTGTCCCCGGTTGTGTGCTCCACGAACTCAATGAGGAATTAAACCCGCAGTTAGGACAGCTGTTTAATCTTAGCCTCACCTCAGGATATGTACCCAAGGAGTGGCGTTTGGCAACTGTGGTCCCACTTCACAAAGGCGGTGCCTCCACCGACCCTGGAAATTACCGTCCCATCAGCTTGACAAGCCTGATCTGCAAAGCTATGGAGAGGATCATAATGGAACTCATAAATAAAGACATAGGCGACTTGCAGACTTTGGATCCAACCCACTTTGGCTTTGTCAAAGGCAGATCATGCCTTTCAAACTTGGTTGACTTTTTCGAAACAGTCACCAAGGCCATTGATGAGGGAAAGGCAGTCCACACAACCTACCTTGACCTGGCAACGGCTTTCGACACAATACCTCACTCAGGTATCATTGATAAACTCATCAGCTTAAATGTAAACCCATATGTCACAAGATGGGTAGCAAACTGGCTAAGTGACAGAACCCACAGGGTCAGAGTTGCTGGCGTCATGTCAGACTCAAAGCCTGTCACAAGTGGTGTCCCACAGGGCTCAGTCCTGGGCCCACTCTTGTTCGGCATCTACTTTTCAGAAGTACAAGCAAACACAGGAGGGTTATGGCTGACAAAATTTGCAGATGACTGCAAACTGGGTGCCATAGTCGAGAACACATCTGACACAGATATCCTTCAGAAGGGTCTCATAGAAATGGATAACTGGTGCCAGAGCCATGGACTGAAGTTAAACGCCAAAAAATGCATAGTCATACCCTTCGGGAAAAACAAGGTTACCCCTAGCTACCATATAGGTGGCAATCCACTGAGCACAGAAGAGGTTATCAGGTATCTGGGGACCCAGGTTGACAGTAACCTTTCGTTTGACACTCACGTCGCCAAAGTAGTTAGGAAGACCTTCTACATTGCCCACCTGATCATGAAGGGATTCACATCTAGATCAAGGGAGGTCATCGTCCCCCTGTACTCATCACTCATCAGGCCAATGATTGAGTACAATGCCCCATTCGGAATGTATCTGACCCGACACCTGCAGCAACTGGAAAGGCCCCAAAAGTTCCTCACCAAAAGGATAAAGGGTCTTAAAAATGTCTTATGCTGCCTGACTGAAGGAACTCCAGCTCTATTCAGTCGCTTACCATCTGCTCAGAGGCGACCTGTGCCTGACATACAAGGCCATGTCCAACCCAGAATTGATGAACATGCTTCACCTCAAAAAATCTAGATCCCTCAGAACTACAAGGGCGGGAGACTTAAACCTTGACACGGTTATTAATAGGACGTGCTGGAGGGACAGATTCATCACCCAGAGACTCCCTATGCTGTGGAACAAAATCCCAGTACATGTGAGGCAGAGCACCTCGCTGGCCTTGTTCAAGAGAAATCTTGACCAATGGATGGGAGATCGCAGATATACCCCAGGGATTACCTCAGTGTCATTGCTCGACAGAGGCACAGCAAAATAATGGGCATAGTATCCTTCAAACTAAAGGGGTGGCGAAAGCCACAAAACTCTGGGCTAGGCTTATAAATGCCCTTGGGCAGATAGCCTAGTATGAACCTATGAACCTATAAGATTCAGTGGCCTTGGAATAGCTTATGAGTCTATATTATATTTAACATATGTCCCTAAATCTGGGAATTTATCTCCCATTCTTCTGTATTGGTCCCTGATTTTAGAGCTAAGAGGTATAAAGGTATGGCCCACAGCTATGTGCAACAGTTGTAGTTGTTACCTACTTCCAAACTTTCAAGCTCAAACTAGTGAATTTGTTTTCATTTCATACAATGAAAGGGAAGAGTGCAACACAATATGGGTAACTCAAGAGCTATGATATTTAAAAATATATATTTTTATTTACACTGAAAACATAAAAAGGCAGGAGTTAACTTTAATAACTTCTTTAAAAACACAACAAAAAGAGTCTTTAAAAGTACAATAAAATTATAGAACAGTTTTATTATGTCTTTAAAGATGTAATTACTGTTTCTTCCATGCCTTTAAGAAAGGGACAAAAACTGGCAACTTGGAGTAAAGAGAAAAAAATCTTTATGAATTTCTTTAAAAGCAAAGTATTTGCATGCACAGTAAAAAATCAGAAGTAATTAAAGTTTCTTGCCTGACTTTTAAATCTTCATGTTTTTTTTTTCCATAAAATGAGCACTCACAGCTGCTTATGCTCTTGAAGAGCAACATGAAACCTTACTTGGATGGCTGCCATTTTATTTCAGGTCCATAGAATGGCACAGACATGTCAAATAAGTGATCAATATAGTAAAAAAAATAAAAAACATTCATACAATAAGCTAAGCAGCTGATAGTATCCTGGTAGCAACTTTTAGCAAGCAGAAAAGGATACTATATTGAAGTTTAAAGTGGTGAAAAAACATATGGCGATCTCTATGATATGATGTTGTCCATACACTGTCTCCTCAGTCAGTCTCAGTAGTGCACTCAAGAGCATCAGAGCAAAAGGGACACTTGGAACTTGGACAACCACTCACATTACAGGCAGCAGCAATGGCAAGCAACCCACCCACCCTCACTGCCCAGAGCCAGTTCTGCTCCATTCTGTAAAGCAGACAAAAGAACTGTGTCATTTTCTCTACCCCTCTTACTCTCTTAATGTACTGCAGGTCCCTATTAATTATCTGAACTTTTTAAAGTTCGAATGTCATATGATCGACACCATATGATCGAACTTGAAAAAGTTCAAAGGTGAAAAGCAACGGCTCCGCAGAATGGGAAAATTTCCTTTTTCTGCACTGAAGTGTGATCTCGGAGTTGGTATATTTAAGTAGGGGGGTGTGGGGGTGCAGGGGGGCTTGCCCCCTGCTCAGAATGTTGAGGTAGGTTTTTTTTTATTATATTTTCAGTGTTTCAAACTTCACTCATATGTTTTCGAACATATGAGATTCGACATTTTGAAACTTCGAATATATAATATAGACCATGTACTACTGCTTAGGCAAGAGACAAAGAACAGAATCATCGATCCACTCAGATTAAGACAGTCGCAGTCTTCATCCCCCATCGTTTAATACTTTGCTGTGGTTAGCTAGTTCACTGCAATATTTGAATTCCCAAGCAGAACCTGCATTATGTCACCCTTGGGTTAAAGACAGATTTCATAACACTAGTCTGCATCATTCACATGGCAAAAGAATGGGAAGGGGACAAAATAGCAGCCTACTGATGACCCCAGTGCATAAATTCCAGTTTCTCTTGGTAGTATTAATACAGTTTCTATCTGGGAATTCACAATGGAGAATTTCCTTTTTTAACATTAAGAGGTAGAGGAAGGCAGTTGTACATGTGCTTTAATTAGAGAACCCCCCTCCCCCCATATCACCCTATGGTTCGATACCTTTGTTTATTCATAAGTACAAATCGCTTTATTTCTTGTTTCTTATCTGTTTTGATTGTAGGGCATGCAGTGGGGGCCTTAAGTTTTCTGGCATTTAACGCAGGGGATTAAGGCTCAGAGATTTTAACAAGCTGTTTCTGTAGTCAAGAACAGAAGGTTCAATTTCCTCCACCTCCACTTGTCCGTCACATAAATAAGAGCAAGAAACCTAACCAGACAGCACTGCTTCATTGCCCCAAACAGGAACATGCATCCAGTGGGCTTACCCAGTTAACCAGTGTATTAAAAAAGTCTTCTGTAAACATACTCACTAGAAAAGCTTCACTTTCTCTGTCTAAGCCTTTTGAACATCTTTCAATTTTTTTGCCCTGCTGGCTGTTGATAATCAGGGTCATTCACCCCTCCATCACAGGGGATGGGTCAGCATGGGGGTGCCATCATTTTGGCAGCCATCAGGAGTGGCTTTGGGATTCTTTGTCTCTTTTTTTTTTTTGGTCTAACACCTTTGAACCCACCTATGACAACCCATGGATGGGGTGTGTAATGGGCATCTGTGTCACACATCCTTTAATTTCTGTATGGAGTTAAAATCAGCAGGATATCTCTGCCCACCAACAGGAGTCATTGTTCTCTTGTTTTCCTAATCTCTGCCAGGGAAACCAACCTGTTTGCATGTGCTCCTGCGTGCTCTCCTCCCAAAATGGAGAACCCCATTCTCCCTGCTGTCAAACAGCTGAGCCACAAATCAAACTCGGGTCACTTGGGCCATAGTTATGGATTAATCCTGCTATGCCACCTGCACAGGTTTTAAGGCCTCAACACATTTATGTGGTACAACTGCTCTGCTTTCCTTTCCTGGTTGCCTAACCCTGGAATTTACTTAATTTACCTGTTTCTACAGTTTCAGAAGGTCCTTGCATTTTGCACAGAACTTGTTTTCAGCAGTGAGCATTAAGATCAATACTTTATTCCCTGTTTTTAATGTTGAGTCGAGCATTTGTATCATAGGCTGTCTGCTATGTCTTCTGCTGTCTTTACAAATGTTTTTACTACAGGTATTATAGTTCTTAACCTGTCCGGTAGGACTGTAAAATGCTGTATAGCTCCTTAAAATGGGCTGTTTTCCTCTGTTTCTTTTGTTGTGTCTGGAAAACCTCCAGGTGTTGAAATTATGTGACTCCAGTTCAGGCTTTGGATACTTCCTTTATGACAATGAGAAGATATGGAAGCAGTTGGTCCCAATTTCTCCTATCTAGGTCTATAGCCTTTTATAACATAGACTTTAAAGTTTAGTAACGTGCTCAACTAACCATATGTCTGAGGCAGAGTATACAGAAGTCTTTAGCTGTTTTACTTTAAAAAAATTTGATGCAGTTAATAAATTACTCTGGGCATAAATGAGGTGCCTTCATCAGAAATAAAGTATTGAAAAATTCATACTGCAGAAGAAAGCAGTACTAGCTTTTTATCATGGATTTTGATTTAACTCTTCATAGAGGCACTGCCTCATGACATTTTGTTGCATAATCAGTCATTTACTAGTATATACTGATGATCCTTACCTGATTTCACAAGTGGACCTTCAGTATACATCGCTTTTCTTTCAAATGTTATTTCCATAATAGGTAAGGGTATCAATGGGCTCTTAAACTTTGGGCTGGATGCTGTCCTTTGACATTCCATACAAACTGCACAAAACGTTATGTTCTTCCTAAAAATAGGCTAGTAAAATCCTGCTAAATCCTCGCTTTTGTCTTATACATTCCTAAATCTCTACCCAAAATGTGACCATCTGCAAATTTCATTACAAATGTTCTGAAAGATCCTGGAACTAACAACTTTATTAGTACTTATTCTTCATATTTAGTCTCCCTGTAGGGCAGGTCATTTCTTAATTCAGAGTTTGGGTATGAAGTAGGACTGTTCTGTTCCTTTAGTGCCCTTCTATGCTTACAATATATAGCTCTATTTAGTGTACTATTTTCCCCACTGGGCATTCTTGTAATAGGCATAGCTTATCAACAGGCCAACCAAGTCAGCATTATTTTCATCAGCATTCTGACATTAAGTGGAGGCCTTTTCCCCTGTAAATAAAGGTACATGATCTCTTCTTCATTAACTTCATCCTTTATAAAAGGTAACTCACAAAGCAAATTTCTTTGGTCAGGCTTACTGACAGTTTCCCCTTCTGTTCTTCAGTAGATACGTATATCTTACTTTCATTATCCTTAGAAGCCTGCTTTGGTGTACCGCGTTTAGAAATTGCTAGCAACTGGATGGTTGCATCAGTAGAGCAGATATCTGTTACTGGAGTCTGTGCAGGTGTTGATTAATGACTTTTTTCTTATTTATAAAACAAAATAAGCAGCACTCCACAGGATGAATGCCTCACTGCTCCATAGAGTAAAATAGCATAAACCACACCAAATGAAGCAGCAGAGACAACCATGTACAAACATATACGCCAGTACTCACTCTGAATAAATATAAAGTCTTATTTATTGTGTACACTTGGTAAGTGCTTTCACTGTTCACATCATCAGACCATTGAAATCACCTAAACTTAAACACTCATATTTATAAAACCTATTAACCAATAAAATTAGTCAATCAATTCAAGCCTTAAGTTTATACTGTTCATATATACAATAGACAATGCAATAGAAACATAAAACAGCATCAAAAAAGCATCTATCTATTATTATTACAGCCGAGTGACGCCTTCAGGCGTTTCTGCAGTTACCTCCTCTGCGCCTCTAGGCGTCAAATATTGCCTGTTCATATTTGCATTAATAATTCCAAAACCATGCTACCTACAAGGTATCAGAATATTTTAGCTTGAAGCATACATGATGGCAAATGTAACTGTATTGATATACGACCTCTGTCAATTAGTATTTGTTGGAACTGTAAGGTGGTAACTTAATTTTTAAAGACTGAAGCCACACCCACTGGGAGTTAAAGGTACACATTCAAAAGAGTTCTACTGGAGGGAATGAGTTAAAACAGAACTAGGCTCTTCCACTGAAGCCACTACATTGAACGGCTCTCATCCTTAAGATCCAGTTCATTTCTCTTTTTTCAGTACCATTCCTTATATCACCCTCACAGGTAATGGGTCGTATAACATCTATAACCATGAACTTAAAGTGATGCTCATCCCCCATGATAAAAACATGATTCGCTAATGCATTAGTGGGCAACTGTATTCTTATTGCATAAAGATGTTCCCTTATTCTGTTTCTAAACTCCGTATTCGTCTTACCTACATAAAATGATCTGCAGGAGTCAGACGGCCAAATACACAACATGTGAAGTTTTACAATCGGCTGTGATAAAGAACTTAAATTCTTGCCCTCTATCGGGGTGCATGAACCTGCCACTAGAATCAATATAGCCACAAAAATGACATTGTCCACATGGGTGGGTAACTAAAGCATATTCTTTCTCAAAACCATGTCTATCAGTAGGTTGACATAGAATTCTTTTCAAGTTAGACTAAAATTCAGATTCAAGAATAAACCTATCGCCCACAATCTCTTTAATGTCAGGGTTAGTGGTAAGTACCCCCCAGTATTTATTAATGGTGTCATATATCACTTATTGTCTGTTGTGAAATATATAGGTATCCTAATCTTAGAGGATAAAGAAACAGAGCTCTCCCCTGTCTCAGTGAATCTAGGCCACATAGCCCTTCACTAACTTATTTATTTATTTATTTATATTTGTTGACTGGGAGTGTCCGAGTGGACGTAGGTCCATTTTCAGAGGAGGCCCGGGGAGAAAAGCTCCACGGTTAAAATAAACAGACAGTAGTTACATTGGATTACATAGCGATTAACAATTTAAATAGCAATTACTTACAACATATTTACAGATGAAGAACATAGTACATCAGTAGACAACTAGAATCTTTATCTGTGAAGTACATAACAGACATTAACAAATGTTAAAATAAGAAGTTCCTGCTGTATAAGTACTAGGCTTATGAGCATCTGAGCTTGCTATAATCAAGGTAGTTAGTGGAGTGGAAAGAAAGGTAGTGGTTGGATGGGGTGGGTGATATTAGAGTGGGAGTTGCAAGAGCATAGCCAGCATGTTTTTAGGTGCACTTTTAGTAAAGTTTTGAAGTGGGTGCATGATGGTACAGAGGTAATTGTGGGTGGGAGGGAGTTCCATAATTTGGCTATGGTGCAAGAGAATAGTGCTTCGCCAGCAGAGTTATTGGCTTTAGTGATCTGCAAGTGATTTTTGTTGCTGGATCTTAGTTGTCTGGTGGTGCGATAGGGTTGGAGTAGATTCTGGAGGGATGGGACATTTAGTGGATGGTTTACTAATTTGTGGGCGAGTGAGAGTTGATACCATTGAAGGAGTTGAGGGAGTCCAAGCCAGCCCAGTTCAGCAAGTGAGAGACAGTGGTGACTACAGTAGGATGCCCCTGTGGCGAATTTGGCAATTTTGTTGTAGCCGGTCTCTAGCTTGTTTAGATTGCATTGCCTTAGGTTGGTATATATTGGAGAGGCATAAAGTAGGGTGGAGATAAGGTGGGAATTTGCTATTGAAATCTTTGCTGCTTTGGTGAGAAGATGCTTATTTCTGTATAACGCTGCTAGTTTTTCGTGGACTTTTTTTATGGTCATGGATATGTGAATGTCAAATTTTAGTTTATTGTCTATTTCCACTCCTAGCAATTTGGTGTGTTCAGTTAGTGGTGTTGTCTTTTGCTGTGATGTTAAAGTGAGAGTTGTTTTGAGTATATTTGGTGGGATGGAAGATGAGTAGTTTAGTTTTGTTTGGGTTGAGTGTTAATTGGGCATCAGATAACCAAGTTTCAACAGAGGAAAAGGCTTCCTGTATGACTTTTTGCAGTTTGGGTAGGGACCGGGCTGAGCAGATGATGGTCGAGTCATCTGTGTATTGTATGAGTGTGCCATGTGTGGTGGCAGAGGCTAGATTATTTGTGAAAACAGAGAAGAGTAGGGGTCCAAGGATGGATCCTTGGGGAACCCCTATGGAGACAGGTAGTTGGGGAGATATGTCATTCTGCCATACAACGGATTGTTGGCGGTCAGACAGGTAACTCTGAAACCAGTTGGTGACTGATTGTGAGAAAGATAGGTTATTGAGGACAGAGATAAGTTGTTTGTGTGGGAACATGTCAAATGCTTTAGATAGGTCTAGGAAAGTAGCAGAGGAGAGATAGCCATTGTTTTTATGCTGAAGGATAGTGTTAGTAAAGGAGAGTAAGGCAGTGGTGGTGCTATGGTTTCGTCGGAAACCATGCTGAGTATTGGAAAGGAGGTTGTTAGTAAGGAGGTAGTCTGAGACCTGAGAGTGTATGCATCTCTCTAGTATTTTGGAGAGTGGAGAGAGAATAGCTATGGGGCGGTAATTGGTTAGTTCTGTGGAGGGTCCGCCTTTGTGGAGGGGAATTATATGTGATACTTTCCACAGTGTGGGAACATAACTTTCTGACAGATCGGTTAATCAAGATGGATACAGGGTAGGCCAGAGCATCAGCTGCGATTTGTAGGTATTCACTTGGGAGGTTGTCTGCTGCTAATTTGATGGGTTTAAGTTTAGTTAAGAGTTTTTTTATGTTGGAGGTAGGTACAGGAGAAAAAGAGAAGACAGTGGAGAGATTAGTAGTTGAAGGTGTGGGTTGGAGGGGAGGGGGGTTGTGTTGTTTAGCTAGTGATAGTATGGTTTGTGTGAAGTGTGTGTTGAATGAGGTATCAATATTTTCTGAGGAGTGAGGGATGTTAGGAGGAGGGGTACTGACTTTACCTGGGTGGAGGATGGAGTTCCAGAATTGTTTGGGGCTGTGTTCAGAGGAGTCTAGGGCAGACTGGTAGTATTGGAATTTGTCCTGTTTTATTAGCTTTTTGACTCTATTGCGTAGTTCTAGGAATTTCTGTCTAGTTGAGGGAGTCTTGGTTTTGCGCCAGTGCTCCCAGGCTTTATCCCTGTTTTTCATTTCTGACTTAGTGGTTTTCTGTAGCCATGGGGAGGGTTGTGCTTTGATTCTGGAAAGTCTTATGGGGGCATGGTAATTAAGGATGCTCAGGAAGGTAGTATTAAAAAATTCAACTGTGTCATCAAGACTGAGATACTTTAGAGGATGCCAGTTACATTCTTTGAGGGATGAGATGAATGTGAGTGGGTTAAAGTTTATTTTTTTATGTATCTGACGGTAGACGACAGTTTTAGCTTGGTATAGGTATTATTTCAGTAGGAATGTTGGGGAGTGATCACTGAAGCTATCTGATAAGCAGCCTGTTATATATGACTGGGGGCTCTTACTGACTAGTATCCAATCCAGGGTAGTGTGCTTGCTGGAGTTTTTATTTATCCTGGTTGGCGACTGGACTAGTTGGCTGAAGCAATGAAGGTTTACATGATGGGTTGGATGGTTGCCGGAACTGGATTGCCACTCAATATTGAAATCACCTAAAATGATAGTTTCTTGGGGGAGATGGTGGGTAGACCAGCTGAGGAGGTTTTCTAGTGGAGGGATGTTTTGGCCAGGTGGGAAGTAGCATTCAATTATGTTGATGGTTTTGTTTTGGTTTATTTTGAGGTTGGTATATATTATTTCTTTATTGCCTATTTGTGGAGCTGATGATTTTAAGATCTGGATGTTTAGATGCTGTTAAATATTATAGCTACACCGCCTCCTTTCTTGTTTAGCCGGTCTACTCTTAGTATGCCATAACCTGTAGGGAGTATTTGCTCACTGGTAATGTGAGGTTTTAGCCATGTTTCTGTCAGGATGACTATATCTGGGGAGTACAAATCTATGGTGGCATGGAGTTCATGGACTTTGTTGGATATACTTCTTATATTTAGGCTTAGTAGAAGGAAGTCATTTGGCTATCTATTGCCTGTAATATGGGAGAAGTTGTGGTTTCTAGTCTGATTATGAGGATTGGGGTTGGAAATGGTAGGGCCAGGGTTGGGGTGGGTATCTCCACTTAGGGCTAGTTTTGATATGCATGAGGTTATTAGTTTTCTCAGTTTTTGACTGTGTTTGTTTATAAGGGAAACTATATGATTGTGCTATTTGGGTAATAGGTATGGTGGGAGGGTTACTATGTTAAGTTGTAGGGATGCTTTATGTTTGAGTAATATAGTTGGTAGAATATGTGGGGGGGTGCATAGGGATGGTTCTTGAGCTGGTGGGAAGGGAGCTGAGTGTGGGTGAGACATGAGTGGTGGTGTGAGTAGTAGTACAGTGGTAGTGGTTGAGTGCGGGAATGATAGAGCTTTGGTAGGATGTAAGATATGCAAGCAGAGTGCATGCAGTGAGCATAGGTAAGGTATGCGTGTACATGTTAGTTGAGGAGGTGTGATAGTAGTGGGAAGATGGAGGAGGTAGTGTTAGGTTAGCGCTGTGGTTGGCTACTGGAAAGATGGGAGGGGTTTGTGAGTGTAATAAAGGTGGGACCACTGGGGGTTGGAGGGAATAGGGGGCAGGGTAGGGAGCAAAGCGGGTAGAGACCCTGTTAGTTGCTCTTATGGGGGGGGGGCTGGAAACAATCAGGTAACAGAGTTAACTGATGAATGAACATGTGATAGTGACAAGGGTGGTTGAAGCTTTAAAAATGGTGCCTGCCACAGGTAATATTTATCAACTTTGGGATTGTCTTAAGGTAATAAACAGGGAAGGGGGAGGGGAGGACAAGGGTGTAACCTCTCTTCATAAACCTTTCTTTTAGATCCATTAATTCACTTTCATATCCTGGTTCTGATGCATTTAGGCGAGATGCCTGAATTCCTTGCCCTTTAACTATGTTCTTAAAATGTTATGGGGGTGCATGCTTCGTCTATGAATCAAGTGTTCCTATGACATTTTTTCCTAAAGACCCCAGTATCGATAAGACCACTTTCTAATCTTTCTACATATACATCAAGATATTCAATTCTATTTAAGGAAGAGGCCATCGTAAACCGTAGATATTCATATTAATTTCTTCAACAAACATTTCGAAACCATTTAACTCCCCTTTCCAAACAAAAAAGACATCATCAACAAAACAATGATAAAAAGGGATGTGCCGCTTATAGCCATCCATCAAAAACAATTTATCCTCTTCCCAGTGAGCTAAAAAATGTAAAATATATAAAATGCCATATGTATATTCTTTCTCTTTGTCACTATGTGTGTGTGTGTGTGTGTGTGTGTGTGTGTATATATCTATATATCTATATCCATATATCTACCTATATATATATATATATATATATATATATATATATATATATATCTACCTCTATATATATATATATATATATATATATATATATATATATATATATATATATATATATATATGCGCACACACACACAGAGATATGTACACACACATACATGTAAAACAACTTGTAAATAAAAAGAGCAGAATATGATTTTGAAAGTGTGTTGTATATTTACAATCGATCTCATAGGTTCATAGGTAGGTACTAGGCTATTGGCCCTAGGGCCTGTATAAGCCTAGCCAAAAATGTGCCCTGGCTTTCGTCACCTAAGAAAATTGTTTTCCTGTGCCCCTGTCGAGCAGCGCCACAGAATTGATCCCTGGGGTAAATTTCCTATTTCCCATCCAATCATCAAGATTTTTCTTGAAGAGTGCTAATGAGGAGCTCTGTTTGACATAGATAGGTAGTCTGTTCCAGAGTATGGGAAGTTTCTGGGTTACAGGAATCTATCCCTCCAGCATGTTCTGTTTATTGTGGTGACAAGGTTTATGTCCCTAGAGCATGTAGCTCGGAAGGATTGGGATTTCTTTAAGTGGAGCATGTCCAACAGCTCTGGGTTTGACATAGCTTTGTATGTTAGGCAGAGATCGCCTCTGAGTAGGCGATATGCGACAGAGTAAAGCTGGAGTTTTTTGAGACGGGCTGCATAGGGCATCTGTTTGAGGTCAGTAATCCTCTTTGTGAGATATTTCTGTGGCCTTTCAAGTTGTTGTAGATGTCTTGTGAGGTACTTACCAAAAGGGCATTGTACTCTATAATGGGTCTAATGAGTGATGAGTAGAGGGTAACCATGACCTCTTTTTTTCTGGATGAGAAACATTTTTTGATGAGGTGAGCCATGTTGAAGGATTTCCTGACCACTGTGGCGATGTGATTATCAAAGGAGAGGCTACTGTCCACCTGTATCCCAAGGTCTCTTATCACATTTTCAGCGTTAGGTAGACTATCAGCTATGTGGTAATTCATGGGTACAGAGTTTTTACCAAAGGGGATGACAATACACTTTTTGGCATTGAGCTTCAGGCCATGGTTTGACACCAGGTATCTGTCTCAGTGAGACCCTTATGTAGTATGTCCACATCGTTAGGAGTTTTGATTATGGCTCCTAGTTTGCAGTCATCTGCAAACTTTGTTAGCCAAAGACCTTCTGTCTTAGCCTGTACTTCAAAGAAGTAGATACTAAACAGGAGAGGACCCAGGAATGAACCCTGTGGTACTCCACTTTTCACTGGTCTGAAGTCGGATTTGGAGTCCGCTACTTTCACAGTGTGGGTTCTGTCCATGAGCCAGTTGGCAACCCATCTTGTGACATAGGGATTTATACCTAGTTTAGTGAGCTTATCTATAATTCCAGAGTGGGGAATGGTGTCAAAAGCCTTGGCGAGATCTAGATAAGCTGTGTGAACCACTTTACCCTCATCTATGGCTTTGGTGACTGCTTCAAAGAAGTCAGGTTTAGGAGACATGGTCTGCCTTTTTGCAAATCTGAACTGGGTAGGGTCCAGAGTTTGGAGATTACCAATGTCTTTGTTTATGAGTTCCATAATGATACGTTCCATGGCCTTGCAGACCAGGCTCATCAGGCTAATGGGGCGGTAGTTCCTGGGGTCCGTCGTGGCTCTCCCTTTGTGGAGTGGGATCACCATCATGGTGCACCATTCAGTGGGCACAAAGCCTGAGCTGAGGCTATGATTGAACATGGTACTTAGGTAGGGTGCCAGTTCATTCTGTAGTTCGTGTAGAACGCAGCCTGGGATATTGTCAGGTCCAATGGATGCTGGGTTCTTGACTTTGGAGAGTTTGTTTTTTACCTGTGCAGCCGTGATTACAGGAACTTTGCATTCTTCCGGTATAGAGATGGGCCCTCTAGGGGGTGAGAGGGGGGGTAAAGTTAGCACTGAACCTGTCTGCCAGGATGTTGGCAGTATCAGTTGGGTCTGTATATTTAGTGACATTGTGCTGTAACTCAGAGCAGATCTGAGTGTTGCCATTGAGATTCTTGACATAGCTATAGAATGCTTTGTGATTGTCTTTAGAGTCAATGGCAATTTTGTTTTCGTAACTAGCTTTGGAGGATTTTATGAGGGATCTCAGCTTCTTACTGAGGTTGACCAGGGAGTTCCTCCAATCATGGGATTTTACTCTTTTTGCAACAGTTTCTTTCTTCTGTTGTAGAGTTTGTTTATGGCAGAGGACCACCAGATTGGCTTCCTTTTTTTTGGAGGATAGCATCTTGGTTCTATTAGGGATAGCATGATCTATGCACTCGTGTAAGTGCTTATAAAGTGCATTTGTGTAGGATTCAGCAGTCGTACCTCTATTGTCTGTCTGCATGGGTGTCATGAAGTTTGCTACTTCTGTCTTAAGAAGTGTGAAGTTGGCTTTGGAGAAGTTTTTTACGGTGGTTTCCCTAATTGGGGATGGGGGTGGGATGTGGATGTCTAGGTTTCTCATAATAATTAGTGAGATGATTGATTGTATTAGATAGAATAATGGAAACCTAATTGCCTATAAGCTATATAAAAGGCTGTATCCTGAAAGCAGGAAATCAGAAAGTTAACCTCTCAACTGGGAGACTGTCAGTGGCCAGAACAGAAGCACTACTTGAGGATTGTTGGTTTCATGAGCTGTGTGGCTCATCTGAGGTCTATACTGGATACCGCCTGAAGGAAAATTAAAAGGATATTATGTGCTGAATTGGAATGAGTGCCTAACTGAGGCCTGCAGCTGTGAAATATAACCTACAGGCCATTTGCTGCAAGGGCTGTGAGGGTCTAAACATATATAGATTATGAAATTCCATCTAAAGATTGAGCATTTGCACCTAAGGTCCTGTTCAAATAAAATAAATTCTAAACATTTCCTCTGCAAAGCTAAATTTTGCTGTTTTCATTTCATGTTTAAAAAGGACAATGTTTTTATTTATCTCGGCCTCCAGTGTAACTAAAGAGTTGACAGTGGTGGCATACACATGGTTAAGTTGGCAAGGGAATTGGTAATTTTCAGTTCCAGTGTTGCCAAGTACCCAAAGTAATTTAGCTAGATTTCTTATGGAATTTGTGAAGAAAAAATTGTGTTTTGTTGCTGTGCCACCATTTGGAATGCACAGTGACTTACTTCTGTAACCTGCCTAATTTATTTATTTGTCTTTGCTGACCCAAGAAAGTCTGAGTGGAATAAAAATGCGAAAAGCAACTATAGAAGCAATGCAAGTCATCCTTGTGCTTCCTAGCAGATTGAGCAGTTCAAAATGACTCAACACGCAAAACAAAAACAAAAAACCTTCAAAATGATGCTCAATCATGCATAACTTTTAATGTTAAAATAATAAAATAAACAAAAACATTGTGCTTTTGTCTCTTATTGTTAACCTCACTGGGACTTTATCAGAGTTAAAAAAATTCAAATTCATCACTTCTTTTTATAAGCACTCATCATTAACTTTTTAAAGCAACACTAACACAGAGAAAATACTCACAGAATGAATACATACTAAACCCATTCTACTATTGCATTAACTCTATGCAGACATGTGACCAAAGCCCTTCTAAAGTTGATTCCATTAAAACCATATTGTAAAATTTAAATATTTTAAAATCAATCTACATACTTTGTTGTCCCAATTTTAAATAACCGGTGATACACTGTTATTCAAACCTGGAAATTTTGTGGCATTTAATCTCATCTGCCACATTAATTCTCTTAGTTTCAACATGCTATTAAAATCATCACCCCTGTCTTTATTGCAGGTTTGTTAATGATGAAAAAATAAATTTATTGAAAGGTTTCTTTTAAAAAGTTAATGAGGAATGCTTAGAAAGTGATTTGAATGTTTTTTAACTCTGATGAAGTCCCAGTGCGGCTAGCAATAGGGGACGAAAGCACTAGGTTGTTTGCTTATTCTATTATTTTATCATTAAAAATTATATATGATTAAGCATTTATCAGATTTGAAGATTGTCGCAACAAGCTAAATAAAAAAAGAGAACTCACAAGAGGCTTGTAGAGATAGTGGAAAAATAAAGCTGAAAGACTCTGTAGAGGAAGGCATAGGAGAAATTCCAGAGACATTTTTATTTTAATGGTGAGGGGAGGCTGTATCTTCCATCTCAAGACAAGCTAGTAAAGAAAAGAACCTTGGATTAGTGGACTTATAGATAAGCCACATAAATTAAAAACAGTACAATGGGAAAATGATACTTCAATTAGAACAAGTGAGAATTTAGCTAAGATTTCAAGGAAAATAGAGAATACGATATTCCAAATACTTTCCCTTATTTTTAAATTACCAGATCTCTTATGTAGAGTAAATAAAGATAAGGAAAAATTTACATTACAGAACACTAGTAATGAAGTTTGACCTTAGTCATATTTTAGAAGGTCACCCAGAGATGGATAAAACTAAAGCAAAGTTGTTAGCTAGACTTTATTGGCCATATATGATGAATGGAATAGACAGTTTATGTGCTTGCTATCCATAACATCAAAAAACTGCACCCCATCATGTATTTGAGTCCATTGATCCCAATGTATATTACAGAAGTGACATTTGAGTTAATTGCTACAGACATTGTGGGGAAACTAGTAAAATCTAGTTAAGGGTATCGATACATACTATTAATAGGTTTATAGGTAATTACTAGGTTAACAGACCTAGGAGGCATTTTTAAGGCTAGCCATATTTTCTATTTGTAAATTAATAGATACATTAACCATGGGCAAGTAATTAGGGCTGGTCAAATTTTCCCATTTATACATGACAGGATATGTTACCTAGAGACATGCAGTTAATTTGAGATGAGAGTTTACAAGCTGCCTATATCCAATAGAGGCATAGGTGCCAGTCCAGGGCTAAATCTCTGATTCCGTATCCACTGGTCAAGCTTTCATTGAACAGGGTCAGGGACAAACACTGCTTCACATGGATGGGAAGCCTGAGTCATATACCTGTTCCTCCAACATGGTCTGTTTATGTTGCAACCAAAGTTAAGGTCCTTTGGATATTTCTAGTGCTGTTAGACTTGAAGATGGGTAGCAAATCCCTCAATACAGGATCAGATGCTGCATTTTAGGCCAGGCCTAGATCATCTCTCAGTAATCTGTATGAGACTAGAATATAAGGATAAGGCCTTGAGGCAGTTAGCGTATGCCACGTGGTTTATGCCTTGTATTCTTTTTGTGAGGAAACTCTGTGGGTATTCCAGTTGTTGCAAATGTTTGATAAAATATATATATAGAAGTGGGGAGTATACTCAATGATCGGTCTATACAAAGCGGGATCATGATCAAATGGGGCCCTAAGCAGGTTATTTTCTTTACTTTTACAATGCTTGCAGAGATTTGATTTAAAACCTTTATTTCAAATTTTATAGCATGGTAAAGAAAAGAAAACAAAATAGTCTCATACTGAAAACAAATTTAGTATGAGCAACAACTTCTCTTCCCTTGAACTTGCATTCATTGAAAATACATCTGACTAGTACTAGATTATATGGACATTCACATCCACATACATCTCTTAAACCCAGCAATTATACCTACATTGTTGACTCCATCCTTCTTAGATGTCTGTTAAAAAATGAATGACAATAATAATGATGAAAGTCACATATTTAAAATTTGTTTCACACAAACACACAGTAGCCAAAGTACTCCAGCTTAATTTGTCGCGCACACACACGCATGCACGCACATCCTACAAAGCCAGATTGTTTAAAAATGACCGGATGATAAGAGCATAAGGTACTTTCATAAAAAAGAGAGCTCCCCACCAGCAGTTATAACCACTTCGTTGACCGAGTACACTCACTGTTATGAAGTAATAAATTACATGTATTTTATTGGTAGCTTTGGATGAACTACATAAAACTGTATAAAGATTACTAGCATCATACAATAAAATCTAACCATGTGTAGCACATTTTAAACAGAAGAGTATTTATTACAGCATATGAAATATCAACCACCCAATAACTTATGCTTACTCAATATACACAATCTCTGCAGAAGTAAAAGTCATCTAAATAATTTCACATTAAGGAAAGCTATTACTAATGAAGAGGTTGCTGCTGGCAAACAACTTTACATTAAGTGCTTCATCTACAAATACAGTGTCTGCTGCCCTTGAAGAATAAATTCTGTGTTGTATTAAAAAATAGAGTGATGGTGATATTGCCAAAAAAGTTCCTGAACTATTAGCTATGCTGTAGTAAATGGCTGGCAAACAACAATAACAGGTTCATAGTTACTAGGTAGGTAGTTTTGGAGATCCTTATGGAGCCTAAAAAATTCTGAATTGCTCCAAAGCATTGCCTGGTTAAATGACTAGTTTATTGTCACACGAGGTAAATGAAGGTGGAAAGATTCAAATCTTGCACCCTTGCCACAGGCAGCAGCTCATAAACAAGTCAGAGCTTTAGTCTTCTCTGTTAACTGCCAGACAAACAGTTTTTAACTAAATACAGAAATCCTTTACAATCCGATCATGTAGAGGAGACTGTACTACAGTAATATGCAACAGTGACTACATATGGTATGATGATCAGACATTTTATCATGCCAAATAATGCACACTATATGGCCTGACAGATGTAAAAGCCTTTGCATTTGCTGGAAGATCTAAAGAAGGTACCACAAAATATATTATCAAAATGCAACATTTTTAGACTATAACACACAATCCATAGGCTCACAGGTGTGTACTAGGCTAATGGCCCTGGAGCCTTTATAAGTCTAGCCCATAGAAGTGCCCTGCCATTGTGCCGCCCGACATTAGTTCCCAGTGCCTCTATCAAGTAGAGCCACTGGAGTGATCCCCAGGGTGAACTTTCTATTACCTATCCACTCATCAAGATTTTTCTTGAAGAGGGACAGCTAGGTGCTCTGCTGAACATGTATGGGAAGTCTATTCCAGAGCATGGGCAGTCTCTGGGTGAGGAACCTGTTCCTCCAGCATGTTCTGTTGATTGTGGTAATTAGGTTGAGGTCTCTGGAGTGTGTGGTACAGAGGGATTGGGATTTCTTTAGATGTAGCATTTCTAACAGAGCTGGGTCAGACATGACTTTGTAAGTCAAGCAAAGATGCCTAGGATCCTCTTCATGAGGTACTTCTGTGGCCTCTCCAGCTGTTGCAGGTGTCTAGTGAGGTACATGCCAAATGGGGCATTATACTCAATGATTGGTCTAATGAGGAAAGAGTACAGAGAGATGATGACCTCTTTCTTCCTGGATGCAAAACCCTTGATAATGATATGTGCACTTAGAAGGACTTTCTGACCACAGTGGCACTGTGATGGTCGAAGGAGAGGTTGCTGTCAACCTGCGTCCCCAGATCTGTTATAACACCTTCAGTGTTCAGTGGGCTCCCATTGATGTGGTAATTAGTGGGAACTGAGTTTTTACCAAAGGGGATGACGACACATTTTTTGGCATTAAGCTTAAGGCCATGGTTTCAACACCAGTCATTGGTCTCGGTGAGGTCTTACTGTAGGATGTCTGAATCACTCGGGGAGTTAATAATGGCTCCTAGCTTGCAGTCATCTGCAAACTTGGTCAACCAGAGTCCCTTTGTGTTTTGGGCAGTTTACCATCCCTTTCAATTTTCTGGTTTAAAAGCCCATGTTTGCTCTTGTTTCCCACCTTTCCTGTAACTAGTCTAGTCCAGATACAGATTTGCTGTATCCAGGACTGTTTGTAAGCTTCTGAGCCCCTAAGCCTTTTTGTGTTGGAGGGAAGCCTTCTAGCTTATCAGTGGGAGTGGTAAGCACTAGGTAGTCTATCTACCACAAGAGGAGTGGTTTCTGGCCCAGAAATTGTAGTTTGTTGGCTGTTTGGGCAGTTTTTTCATCCCTTTCAACTTTCTGGTTTAAAAGCCCACTTTTGTGCTTGTTTCCCGCCTTTACTGTAACTAGTCTAGTCCAGATACAGATTTGCTGTATCCAGGACTATTTGTAAACTTCTGACCTAGTTACAGGAAAGGTGGGAAACAAGCTTGGAATTTTTTTGTTTTGTTTTTTTACAGAAAAGCAGCTAAAACAGCAGTAAAAACAATTAAAATGCAGTACAAGCTAGCACACTTGAGTGTGTAGCAGTATTAAAGCAAATACAGTTTAAATAAATGCAATAAAATTAAACAATGACTAAAACCAAGTGCAGAAAGCAGTAAATTAGGAGAAAATCAAAATGGAGGTACTTTAGAGTATTAGAAAATAATGCCAGCATATATACAAATAATTCAGTCAAGCAAAAGTTAAGACAGTGCAAAACTCTGAACAGTTAAAAAGTGCCAAAAAATATACTTATCAGCTCTATATTTCCAGATTGTTTGAGAAGCTCACTCAGTCAGAACACAAGGATATTCTATCAATGGAAGTACAATACAGGAAATACACCTCAGGCAATGACAAACAGTTAAGATGGGCTGGCTCAACAACCCCCACCTTAAACTAGCTTCTGAGCTACCCTGAGAAACAAAGTGCAGACAACAACAAAGGACAGAAACAATACAGCAAATATATAAATAATAAAGCAAATATATAAATACAGCACAGTGCAAACTGAGTTGCAAAAAATGTACTTATCAGTTTGGAATACAAGATGGGAAAAGGTGCCAACTCTGTTCACAGACAGGAGAATTTTGCTCTCTGCTATATCAGCTCTGTACAAATTCATAGAAATGCAGTGCTCTGAATACTTGGTGGACTTAGGGAGAGCAGGGTTTGATGAGGGTTTATCCACAAAAACCCTAAATGTAAAATAACTTGCCTGAAGCACAAGTGCTAAAACAAAAACTAAGACACATAGAATAGCAGACACCTTCAAATCGGGTAACCCCAATCTGTCCTGTTCTACTGGAAGAATCAGATTATCCCACTTGACTCTTGAGTCTTCCCCTCCCAGATAAAGTCCTTCAGCTCTTTATTAATTGCTATCCACAACTTCTCCACTGGTTGATAAAAATATGTCTGATCTATGTTTAAGACTAATGGGACTAAAATCATTTTACCTGCTTATATTCTACTATCCATATAACAAAGTTTCCATTTTCTCAGTTTTGTATTATCTTTTGTTTAGTCTCTTCCCACATATTCTTGCCACACCAGAATCATTTTTATTCCATACTCCTAAATACTTATGTCCCCATAAATATGGATATTTCTGAATACATTTGTACGTGGGTACATAATGTACTGCTATTGCCTTTGTTTTCACCTCATTCATTTTGTACCCGGAAAAGATTTGAATACTGTTTCAAAATGTTCTACAACACTGTAACGTCTCTTTCTGGTTTTGACAGGTATAAAATAATATTGTCTGCAAATACAGCCAGCTTTTATTGACTACCACACCAATATATCCTTGAATTTCTGAGTCCCTTATTTTCTATGCCAATGGTTCTAAATATAATGCAAATAACAAAGAGGAAAGAGGACACCCTGCTTGGTTCCTCTGCTCAAGCAGAAATTATCAGAGAGGAACTCACCCACTCTATTTTTTACCTCCAACCACTCATATCCTCCTAACCAACCTTATATTTTTTTCAGGAAATACAAATGCTTCCATTGTCCTACTCATAATGTCCCAGCTTACTCTGTCAAATGCTTTACGTGCATCAAGACCCAGCAATAACAATGGTATATTCTTACAGTCTGCTTCCCTCTGAGTCATCAGTGTTCTGTTAATGTTTTCAAATGTTTGTCTCCCTTCCACAAAACCACATTGGTACATATCTATCAATGTTGGCATTACTTTTACCATTCTGATAGCCATTATAAACACAAACACTTTATAATCATGGTTTATTATTGAAATGGGTCTGTATGAAGCTGGATCAGATGGATCATTACCCTCTTTAGGTATTACCATTACCGTCACCTTCTTCCAAGATGATGGTACTTCTCATCCTCTTACAATACCGTTAAACAAAACCTTCCAGATCTTTATTAGTTTTTTTCCCTCCTAGCTTCCAAACTTCCATAGGAATATCATCTATTCCTGGGGATTTTCCTATAGATTGGTTATATATTACAATTTTTATCTCATCTCCTCCTATCCTAACCATTAGTAATTGAGCCTCATCTACCTCTAACCTTGGCATATTTAATTCTTCCATAAACATTTCCATTTGTACCTTTTCTTGATTTCCATATTTCTGTGCTTTATACAAACTTTCATAGACTTTTCAAAATATTTCTAATAACTCTACATGATTTCTTGTTACCTTCCTTGTTAAAGGCTCCCTAAGCTTGGCAACAGTCCTTTCTACTTTCTGTTGCCTAAATCATTGTGCTTAAAGTTTTTGTGCTCTAGTGTTATTATCAAAAAACAGCTGCTTAACAGCAATCTTTCTAAACTTGTGTATATTATCGAGGCAATCCCTTATTTTCTGCCTAGCATTCTGCAGGTGATTCCTCCTATTCTGCAATAGTTTAACATTTTTAAGTCCCTCTAGATAATTCTTATTACTTCTTAACCATAGCTTCCTTTTATTTCCACCCTATTTTTAAACTCAACTTAATTTTATCCCACTCCATAGCTATATTTTCAAAAGTAATTTCTATCCTCTTGAACAGCTTCTGAATAATCTCCACTACCCATTTCTTAAATTCCTCTGTTTTCAACAGATAGGTAGGAAAGCAACAGTGTCTCATTTTTATTTCATTACCCTGTGTTCCTATTATTATTATTATTATTATTAGCGCATGATCTGATGTATTTATTGGGTGCGTATCAAGACCTTCAATTAAATACACATCTTCCTGTGAAATGTAAATTTTGTCTAGCCAAGCCCAATTTTTGTATCTGGTGGAATAATATGTAAATTTACTCTGAACTCCTGTTACTGAATTCACACCTTCCATGCCAAATATTTTCATAAATGTCTTCAAAAATCTACCCATCTTTGTTATACTTTCTCTTCTGGCTCCCCCCAGACACATCTTCACTGCTGCAAATCAAATTCCAGTCCCATCTTATAAGTAATATTCCACGCTGAAAACTGATTATTTCTTCCAGAATTTTCTTAAGCTCCAGTATAGCAGTTTTAGATGGAATATAAATACATGCCAGCGTAATACTCCTCCCTTGCCAGTAGCCTGTTAGCACTACAAATCTGCCATTATTATTGTTTCTATCCTCTTCTGCCACTGTTCGAGCTTCTCTTGCAATTAATGCTTCACATGAATTGGAAGTTTTTTCCAGAGTAGCGTCAGTCTCTGGGAGATATGTCTTTCCAGCATGTTCTGTTAATGTCAAAAGCTAGGTTAAGATCCCTAGAGAGTGGCTCTTATTCCATTTGACTTGCAGATGTGCAGCATATCCATCAGGTTGGGGTCAGAGACTGCCCTGTAGGCCAGGCACAAATCGCCTCACAGTAGCCTATATGATACAGAGTACAATGACAGGGCTTTCAGTCTGTCCACGTAAGTCATGGCCTGGAGGCCCATATTTTCTTAGTGAGAAACCTCTGTGGTGTCTCCAGCTGCTGCAGATGTCTGGTGAGGTACATGCAGAAGGGAGCATTGTACTCTGTTAGTGTTCTAATGAAGGTCGAGTACAGTGGAGACATAACATCCTTACACCTGGTGCAATGCCCTTACCTATGAGATGTGCAACATAGAAGGCTTTCCTTACTACTGTGGAAACCTGGTGGTCGAAGTTCAGATTGCCATCTACCTGTGTTCACATATCTCACACCACTGGGACTGAGCTGAGGGGGTGCTGTCAATATTGTAATTATCAGGGAATTCCACTTTGCCAAAGGGGATAATAAAGCATTTTTTTGCATTTAGTTTTAGACCACAGTTTTGGCACCAGTTATTTGTCTGTTAGCCTCTTCTTTAACTCATTCACTCCAATGGAGCTCAGGACGTTTGCACTGTAACTAGCAATGGGTGGTGCCTAAGCCTTTTGACAGAATCAATTATGTCTTCACATTTCAAATAAATGTTCAAATCTCTGGAACCATAGGGGTTATGAGGGAAGTGTAAATGGCAAACTCTTCAGCACAAACTATTTTCATAGTGGTAGTATTCTTTAGGTTCTAGGTCTTAATTTTATACGTCACAGCAAACACAGTGACTATTATGTTTGTAATACTTTGTAAACAACTTACAATATCTCAGCAACCACTCAAGTTGCATACATACTGTCAACAGCATTTTATTCATCTAGCTGAGAGTTTCATATGAGGCTAAGGAGTTTTGCTGTGTTACTTGGTTGTTGAGATATTTAGAAAAATGTGAAAATTATATCTATATAAATACATATCATAAAAACAACAGTTAATATGTCTTTACCTACACTAGAGAGAGGTCAAACATTAATGCAGTTGAGTTTGTCATCGTGTACACTTTAAGATGAAATCTTTTAAATCCTTGCACATAGCATGGTTTTGGAATTATTGATGGAAATATTAACAAGCAATATTTGATGCTTAGAGGCGTCAGTAGGAGGTAACTGCAGATGAATCTGGAGACGTCATTTAGATGTAATGAGTTAATATGACATCCTGGGCTGTGTACTACATGAACTACAAAATGAACTGGCACTTTACCTAAGTGTCATGTTTAATCATAGCCTCACTTTAGGCTTTGCGCCCACTGAGTGTCGCACAGCTACAGTTATCCCACTCCACAAGGTGGGATCCACCTTGGATCCCAGGAACTACCGTCCCATCAGTCTGATGAGCCTGATCTGCAAGGGCATGGAACACATTATCATGGAACTTATAAACAAAGACATTGGCAACCTTCAAACACTGGACCCCACCCAGTTTGGGTTTGTGAAGGGCCGATCTTGTCTCCTGAACCTGATTGACTTCTTCTAATCAGTATCCATAGCTGCGGACGAGGTTATGGTGGTCCACACAGCTTATCTGGACCTTGCCAAGGCCTTTGACACCATCCCCCACTCTGAAATCATAGATAAACTTACTAAGCTGGGACTAAATCCCTATGTCACTTGATGGGCTGCCAACTGGCTTACTTGTACAACCCAGTCTGTAAAAGTAGCCGACTCCAAATCCAGCTCCAGACAAGTGACAAGTGGAGTACCTCAGGGTTCAGTCCTGGGACCGCTCTTGTTTGGCTTCTACTTCTCTGAAGTACAGGCCAACACTAAGGGATTCTGGCTAACAAAGTTCACAGATGGCTGCAAATGGGGAGCCATTATTGAATCCCCAAATGATGTGGATATTGTACAAAAGGGCCTTACAGAAACAGATGCTTGGTGCCAGAGCCATGGGCTCAAGCTTAATGCAAAAAATGTATAGTTATCCCCTTTGGGAAAAAAACATGTACCCATGAATTACAGTTTCAGATGCCCTATGCAGCTTGACTGAAGAAACTCCAGCTGTACTCAGTTGCATACTGCCTACTCAGAGGTGATCTCTGCCTGACATACAAGGCCATGTCCAACCCAGAATTGATGGACATGCTCCACCTAATGAAAACCATATCCCCTCGAGCCACATGCTCCAGGGATCTAAACCTCACCACAACAATAAATAGGACATGCTGGAGGGATAGATTTCTGTCCCAGAGACTTCCCATGCTCTGGAACAAGATTCCAATCTAAATTAGGTAGAGCTCCTCGCTAACCCTCTTCAAGAGAAACCTTGACGAGTGGATGGGAAGCAGAAGGTTTACCCCAGGGATCACTTCAATGGCTCTGCTGGACAGAGGCACAGGGAACTAATCTAAGGGGGTGGCGAAAGCCAACACATTCCAGCTAGGTTTATAAATGCCTTCGGGCAGATAGCCTAGTACCTAACTATGAACCTATTTAAGTTATGGCTGTAGTTTACGTTCCTCCAAGTCCGAAAAAGGTTTCCATGTTTGAGGAATGTATTGCACAGAATCTTTGAATTGTTAGATCAACTATGAGGGGTTGAGTTGATAGATTTCCTTGAGGCCCAGGTAGCCACAATTTCATAATAATCATCCACATGGTCAGGGTCACCTGTGATTTGCTGATGTGATGAGCAGTGGAGCAGGTAATGGCATGGCTGTTCACTGCCATGCCGGTGGTGTGTGCATTTACTTATTTAACGCCTTGTTTAATAAGGTAGGTGAAGTGGTCCAAGAACACTTTTCAGTCATGACCTGACCCTCCCCCAACACACACTTTGTCATGACTGTGAAGTTTTTTTTAATCTGTTGCTGTTTTCAGGGTTTTTCCTTTGTGGCCCAGAAATAGGCCCCCCATTTGGGCTGATGAAAAATAACTGGAGCAGATGAGAGAGGCCAGGACCTTTTTGCCAATAAGATAATCTTCTAGGCTTTTTAGTGGTTTTGTCTGCAGCTACAGATCTGCCAGCATAAACCACATCCCTCCAGCACGTTTTGTTTATTGTGATGACGAGGTTTAGATCCATGGAGTGTGTGGCTCTGAGGGATTGGGATTTCTTTAAGTATAGCATGTCCAACAGCTCTGGGTTTGACATGGCTTTGTATGTTAAGCAGAGATCGCCTCTGAGTAGATGATATGCGACAGAGTATAGCTGGAGTTTTTTAAGGCAGTCAGCGTAGGGCATCTGCTTTAGGCCTGTGATTCTTTTAATGAGGTATTTCTGCAGCCTTTCCAGTTGTTGCAGATGTCTTGAGAGTTACATACCAAATGGGGCATTGTATTCTATAATGGGTCTAATGAGAGATGAGTACAGTGGGACAATGACCTCCTTTTTTCTGGATGAAAAGCCCTTAGTGATGAGGTGTGCCACATAGAAGGATTTCCTGACTGTTGTGGCAATGTGGTTATCAAAGGTGAGACCACTATCCACCTGTATCCCTAAGTCTCTTATCACACTTTCAGTGTTTAGTGTACTGCCACCTATATGGTAATTCACTGGTACATGTTTTTTCCCAAAGGTGATAACTATACATTTCTTGGCATTGAGCTTGAGCCCATGGCTCTGGCACCAAGCATCTGTTTCTGTAAGGCCCTTTTGTAGAGTATACACTATTTGGGGATTCAATAATGGCTCTCAGTTTACAGTCATCTGTGAACTTCGGTAGCCAGAGTCCCTTGGTGTTGGCCTGTACTTCAGAGAAGTAGATGCCAAACAAGAGCGGTCCCAGTGCTGAACCCTGAGGTACTCCACTTGTCACTTGTCTGGATCTGGATTTGGAGTTTGCTACTTTTACACTGTGGGTTCTATCAGTAAGCCAGTTGGCAACCCATTGGGTGATGTAGGGATTATTGCCCAGCTGAGTAAGCTTATCTATGATTCCAGAGTGGTGGATGGTGTCAAATTCCTTGGCAAGGTCTAGATAGGCTGTTTGGACCACCTTACCCTTGTCCATGGCTCTGGAGACTGATGCAAAGAAGTCAATCAGGTTCAGGAGACAAGATCGGTCCTTTATGAACCCAAACTGGGTGGGGTCCAGTGTTTGAAGGTTGCCAATGTCTTTGTTTATAAGTTCCATGATAATACGCTCCATGGCCTTGTAGATAAGGCTTGTCAGACTGATGGGATGGTAGTTTCTGGGATCCAAGATGGATCTCCCCTTGTGGAGTGGGATAACTGTAGCTCTGCGCCACTCAGTGTGCACGAAACCTGAGGTGAGGCTATTATTAAACATGACACTTAGGTGAGGTGCCAGTTCATATTGTAGCTCATGTAGTACACAGCCCGGGATGTCATCTGGTCCCATGGATACTGTATTCTTAGCTTTGGAGAGTGCGTTTTTTACCTGTGTGTCTGTTATTACCGGAATTTGGCAATCTTCCGGTATTGAGATGGGCCCTTTAGGGGGTGAGGGGGTGAAGTTGGCACTGAATCGATCTGCCAGGATATTGGCAATATCCTTGGGATCAGTATATTTAATGTCATTTACCTCAGAGCAGATCTGAGCATTGCCATTTAGATTCTTGACATAGTTATATAATGCCTTGTGGTTGTCTTTGAAATCTTTGGCAATTTTATTTTAAAAAAGAAGCTGAGAAATAAGAGCTAGTAATTTTGCCAGACTGAGTAAAATTCACTTAAAGGACCACTACGTGCTTCCTCAGAAGTTTCCTCATTTCAAAAACTTTTTTCTTCCCTGTCATTTGACTATGGCACCATTGACAATACACGGTGCTACAGAAAATAACAACTTTGACTGTTTTTCCATTCCCCCTACTGACATCTCCGGTACTTTTTTCCATCTTTAAGCCTGTGACAGTCTTGCAGAGCTGTACACTTCATATGGGTGCTGCAGTGGCTCGGTAATAACGCCCTTTGTTTTTAATCCCCGTTTTCTCTGTTATTGAATGACCACCCACAAACCACCGTCCTCAGTTTCTTTCACCCTGGCAACTCCCCTGCTAACTGAATATGCATTAGATAGTTTTATTATGGCTTGCAGCCAATAAAGTGACAAACTTGGGCATCTGTGGGAACTATTCTGCTCACTGTAGTTGCTGGGTGCATCTATTTTTTTGAGGGATCTTAATCGAAGCTACTGTAATGTGAAGCCGGTGATCGCATGGAAGCATTATTTCTTCTTTAAATACAGGTACATTCTCCACTGCCCTTACAGTTTTGTGGGAACTGATTATCTTTAGCTGACAATTATATTTTGTAAAGGTTCTGTAATGCGATTGTGATGTTCTTAGTTTTTAAAGAAACGATCGCATTACAGAAAGCATTGTCAATTATTTTGTCTGTTTTTACCACGTTCCACCTGCTACCTCAGTGCTTATTTTTGCTGATACTTATTTTTGATTAAGGTTCTGTAATGCGATTGTCTAATGATCGCATTACAGAACCTTAATAAAAAACAAGTATCAGCAAAAATAAGCATTAAGGCAACAGGTGGAGTGTTTTAATAAAAGACAAAATAGTTGGTAATCCTGGCAATAGAGTACGAGTGAGATAGATTCAGCAGTTATTTTACACTCGCTAAGCAGCGCTTTTGCTGTTTAGCAAGTGTAAACCACTAGAGCAAGTGACTTAAACCTTAGCACGGATATAAATAGGACGTGCTGGAGGGGTAGATTTATCACCCAGAGACTCCCCATGCTGTGGAATAAAATCCCGGTCCATGTGAGGCAGAGCACCTCGCTGGCTCTGTTCAAGAGAAATCTTGACCGGTGGATGGGAGATCGTAGGTTTACCCCGGGAATCATCTCTGTGTCACTGCTGGACAGAGGCACAACAAACTAATGGGCACATTATTTCTAACATAAGGGGTGACGTAAGCCACATAACTTTGGGCTAGGCTTATAAATGCCTTAGGGCAGATAGCCTAGTATAAACCTATGAACCTATGAAAAGTAAAACAAGAATAAATAAGAGATAAGCTTGAACCTGAGTTGCTGAGTCAGCATGCAGTTTGGTGTTTAAGGCTTTGTTTATATCATCATGCTGACTTTTAACAAATTATATTGTTTCTTTTGGGCTGTATGCGTTACTCTGTGTACTAATGTGAAATTGAGGACCTGTCCTTCTGCATACATTTTTGCGATTCACATTTGTTTCAGTTTCTGAAGTTTTAATAAAGAAAGGTTAGTTAGACACCAAAGAGATAAATCTTTCAAATCCTAGCTGAGTGTGGAGTGAACATCTGCCGTATTTTTCGGAGTACTTTCACTATTTTTAACTGTATTTAGATCAATCAGCTATTTGTCATCGTAGCTACATTTCTTTAATATAGTACTCTTGACACTGACTCAAAGCATGTGACAAAGTGAAAAAGCAGAGAAGTAACTCTGAAAGGATATATGAAAATAAAAAATATGAAGTGATAACTGTCAATAGTTTTATAAGAATGCCTCTGTTGCCTCTTTAGCTAACAATATGCAGAGTTGTGACATTTCTCATGTAGAGAAGGAAGAAAACTACAAGTATAAGGAACATAGGTCACACAAAAATCAGCTGATTTATGTTTACTGTAAGATCTGCAAAATCCACTGAAACTAGCTTAACTGAAAGAAGAGAGAGGGTGTTAATGGCAGTTAATCAACTGTTTATATATATATAAGCGTTTACTATAAAACGTGTGTGAATACATATCTGTATAAACTTAATACATGTACATTTTCTTAGCTAATTTTCATATACCTTTTTATCTCTGAAAAACTTATATTTTGCTTTTTTGTCCTTTCAATGTGACTAATCCTACTCACCTACTGGCTACTTCCATTGTTCCTGACATTAGTACTCCACATTTTCCTGCTGGGGGAGCTGGAGATCCCCTCCTTTCCTTATTAGTGGCCTCAGATTATAGCACAACACTGGGGGCTGGGGCAAAGGTCAAATGCTACCAGGCCATCATGTACATCTGCTTCAGTTTTTTTTTTTTTTTTTTTTTTTTTACTGCACTCCCTTCTTTATCAGGTGGCCACCAGCAAGCAAAACATCACTCCAGGTCAGATATCAGATACATCCTGTAAAACACCTGTGTTCCCTGTTAGAATACACCTCTACACTCCTTGCCATGCATTAGTATTTGTTCTGCTTGTCCCTATGCCATTCCCTGGTCAGCTTAAAGTGCTGTTAAAGTTACAGGATGTCTGTCAGGATCCACTATCCAAGATCAGCTGTTCAGTCCCACCTCTCACTGGTCATCTCCCACAGAGTGTTCAAGAATGGAATTTGTGTGAGTGCGTCTCACCCACCCATCTACCCATGAGAAGGGGTAAAGTTGTTCGCTCATATCTCTCCCTGACCATCCGCCAGGCAGCTCTCAAGAAGTGGGCTTTATACTGATTCATCCCCTCCAATCTACTATCAACTGTTCATTTCCATGTCTCTGTCTCTGGCCAACTTTAAGTTGATGTTTGAAGAATAGGATCTGTGCCAATTTCTCCCTACACACTAGATAAGGCATTATCATCAGTTGTTCACTGCCATCTCTCTGCTAGAAGCTGCTAGAGAGTGTGGAATATTGCTATGTCCACCCTGTCTGAAGGTTGGTTAAGCCATGATAATTCCTATACCTCAGTGGCCTGTCAACTAGATGGTGCTTCACCAGTGGGGCTCATGTATGACCATTTCTCCCCACCCACCGGACAGGTTGGCCATCATCATCTGTTCACTCCATCTCTCCCTGGACATCTGTCAGGCAATACCGAGTGGTGGGACTGAACCTGATCCCACTCCATCTAAAATATGGGTAAGCCATTGTCATTCCTAACCTTCACTGGTCCATCTGCCAGATAGTGCTTCAGAAGTGTGACTCATGTTGTGTGCTAATCTTTCCCCACCCACAGGATGGTTTTGCTACCATCAGCTGTTAACTCCCATCTGTCTCTCTCTCCCTACACATCTGTCAAGTGGTGCTCAAGCAGTGGGACTCATTATCCCCCTCCCCAAATAAAGAAATGACAGGTAGCACAGAACTGGTTGCTAACTCATATTCACCCCTTACTTTGCTGAGTGTAAACTAGATGAACTCACAATCAAAATTTGCTGGTGTTACATCTACCACTGCTGCTTTAGAGGGGGAACTCACTGCTAGTACAGTTTGCATTCGAAGGTCAGAGGTGATAAATTTGTGTGGGGACTTCTCTCTCTTTTCTCCAGGGTAGTGCAATCGTTAAGTTAGTGTATTTATATATGTGGTGTGGTGTGGTGCTGGTGGTGGGGGGAGGTGGATGGGGGTGTACTACAACAATTTCGTTTTTTAAATGGTTTCAAGTAGCAGAAGTTTCAAACATTAGTTTCATCTAGCTGAATCTTCAGCTACTAGACAATTGGGGAAACAGATGAAGTAGTCAAAATACCTTTTATCTGTGTACGTTATCCATGACTAAGAAACTGAGGCATAGGAATAAGGGTGATGTGCAGAGTTGTAGTAACTACAGATGGATAAAATTGATCAGTCACAGCATGAAGTTATGGGAAAGAGTAGTGGAAGCTAGGTTAAGAAGGGAGGTGATGATTAGTGAACAGCAGTATGGTTTCATGCCGGGAAAGAGCACTGCAGATGCGATGTTTGCTCTGAGAGTGTTGATGGAGAACTACAGAGAAGGTAAGAAGGAGTTGCATTGTGTCTTTGTGGCTTAGAGAAAGCATACGATAGGGTACCTAGAGAGGAGTTGTGGTATTGTATGAGGAAGTTGGGAGTGTTGGAGAAGTATGTAGGAGTGGTGCAGGATATGTAAGAGGGTAGTGTGACAGTGGTGAGGTCTGCGGTGGGAGTGACTGATCCATTTAAGGTGGAGGTGGGATTACATCCAGTATCACCTCTGAGCCCTTTCTTTGCAAGAGTGATGGACCGGTTGACAGACAAGATCAGACAGGAGGCCCCGTGGACTGTGATGTTTGCAGATGATATTGTGATCTGTAGTGAGAGTAGGGACCAGGTTGAGGAGACCCTGGAGAGGTGGAAATATGCTCTAGAGAGGAGAGGAATGAAGGTCAGCAGGACTAAGACAGAATATATGTATGTGAATGCGAGGGAGGATAGAGAAATGGTGAGGATGCAGGGAGTAGAGCTGGCGAAGGTGGATACGTTTAAATACTTGGGATCAACAGTTAGTAATGGTGAGTATGGAAGAGAGGTGAAGAAGAGAGTACAGGCAGGGTGGAGTGGGTAGAGAAGAGTGTGAGGAGTGATTTGTGACAGGTACCAGTCAGAGTGAAAGGGAAGGTCTACAAGTAGGTAGTGAGACTAGCTATGTTATTTGGGTTGGAGACAGTAGCACTGACAAAAAGGCAGGAGTCAGAGCTGGATGTGGCAGAGTTAAAAATGTTAAGATTTGCACTGGGTATGACGATGATGGACAGGATTAGGAATGAGTATATTACAGGGTCAGCTCAGGTGAGACGGTTTGGAGACAAAGACAGAGAGGCGAGACTGCGTTAGTTTGGATATGTGCTGAGGAGGGATGCCGTAATATGCTGTGACACATCCCATGTGGTCCGTCCATCACTGACTGGCAGAATGACACTCTCACTATGCACATTATTCATTGATCCAACACCTATGATGCATTATGTTTCAATAATGCCCTGGAATGAGGTTTGTTCTTTTCTCACTTTGCATGAAATCCTCCTGGGCATATCATGGCATAGCTGATCTCTATTATACAAATGTTGCTGCTTTATATTCTTCCAAATCATGCTTAAAATATATTTCAGTAGCAGTGGAAACTGGATCCCAATACTGCACAGCCATGATGGTGGTTATAAAGGTCATCCTAAATGCATGGAAAAGGATAGCTGATTTGACAGCCACAGAAGGGGTACTAAGAGAAATGCTCTCAACCAAAGACAATGCACGGATCACACACACTGAAAAAGCACATAGTGACAAAATACTAAACTTTGCCTGCACCATGGTCAGCTTGCGTAAAGGCTAAAGAATGTTAAGAAGAAAGTGCCTTTCCCCAGTTACAAGGTTACTTGTAGTCACATTATGTTTTTTTTTTCTGAATCTATTTCAATAATGTTCTATTTTCTACACATCTGAGATTCAGAATAAATGTAAGCTCATGTCTCACTCTAACAGAGTTACATTACATGCCCCAAAAAACACTTCTGTGGAACAGAGATCAATGCACCTAGAAGCCTAAAGTGACCTGGTCTTCAGAAGTGTCACTCCTAAGTCCAGCCAGAATCTACTTTCAGGCTCCCAGACAGCTCATGCAGACATTATGCTAGACTCTTGTTAACCTCGCAACTCATGCAAATACCATGTTGGACTCCTTCACCTCATAACCTTACAGAGGCACTTAGACTGGTGCCAGCTCACAGGCTAGCTATTCCGTTTATCTGCTGTGCAGCAAGTAACAAGACATGCATTTTCTTCAGCCCTTCCTTTTAGAACTAAATCTGCATTTAATGAAGGCAACCATTATCACTGCTACAGTCAAACTAGCCTAAAACCTTATCTGCTATAAAAAGTACATTTGCTTGTAAAGGGCTTTCTACTCGCTCCTTCTGTCCTCCCCTTCCTAGCTGCATTAACTCCAACTGGCCATGACATAGAACTATCTCAACTCATGCCTGTTTCATCACTCCATCAAACCCTTGCTCCCTAACTTCCCCATGCTGGGATAACCTGGAGTATTCCTTCCCTGTCTGACCAATCAAACTACTACTAGGCCATTATGTCACATGGTGACTTTCATGCATTTGAATAAATGAAAAGACTGGTAAAAGTGCTCAAAAATGGAAAGATTTCAAATTTTCCTGTTGAAAACCAGGGTAGAGTGGGGATTTTGAATATGCCCTTTTCCAAAGTAGTTTATATATAAGGAGCAGGGCATATATGGGATGTAGAGGAGCTTATGTCCCTACAAAAAAATATATTTTCTTTGCATTTTTTAAGTATTTGATTTCTGAACAATTATGTTTACTTTGTACTCACTGTTTATTTTATTTAAGGACCTGTAGTAAAAGTGTGTGTGTGTGTGCATGTGTGTGTGTGTGTGCATGTGTGTGTGTGTGTGCATGTGTGTGTGTGTGTGCATGTGTGTGTGTGTGTGCATGTGTGTGTGTGTGTGTGTGTGTGTGTGTGTGTGTGTGTGTGTGTGTGTGTGTGTGCGCATGCATGGGTGAGTGTGTGTGCGCATGCATGGGTGAGTGTGTGTGCGCATGGATGGGTGAGTGTGCGCGCGCATGGGTGAGTGTGCGCGCGCATGCGTGGGTGAGTGCGCGCACACATGCGTGGGTGAGTGCGCGTGCATGCGTGGGTGAGTGCGCGTGCATGCGTGGGTGTGCACGTGCACATGCATGGGTGTGCACGTGCGCATGTGTGGGTGAGTGTACGTGCGCATGTGTGGGTGCATGTGTGCACATGCATGGGTGCTTGTGGGTGCATGTGTGTGTTCGTGCATGCGTGTACGTTGCATGTTGTAATGGTGAACAATGGAGCTGAGCTGGACTGGCAGCAACCCTGTTTAGGGACCATTCAGTGTCACTTCAATGGAATTGTTGCAGCAACTGTTAGGTGGGCAGAGCTGTCATCACCTGCAGCTTGGGTCCCCTGGCTCTGGTGCAGCATTTTTTGAGGAGACGTGGGCAAAGCACTTCTGTTCAGTGCTACATTATGTGTCTGTGTGTGTGTGTGTGTGTGTGTGTGTGTGTGTGTGTGTGTGTGTGTGTGTGTGTGTGTGTGTGTGTCTGTGTGTGTGTGTTTAGCTTGGGTGGTGTACCATGGAATAATTTAGCATATCAGGGATGAGAGCAACACAGTTATATGGACTGACTATGAAGTGCCCCAAGCTGACACCAACAGCAGCTGTGGTCCACCATAGGTGTTGAATTAGTGTATTGTGTAGACATGGGCAACGCAAAATGGTTCGGTGGTACATTGTAGGTGTTTGTGATTTTCACATAGGCAGTGTTCCAGAGACTGATAGTGCCTAGATGGGCTGACAGATATCCTGTTATGGATCCACCTGGAATCAGTTGTATGCGCTTTTTGCAGCAGACACTGTTGAAGAGATTTGTCTGGCTTCATTTGCAAAACCTTGTATATAATGTAAAACAAAGCTTTGAATTTCATGTTTGCATAGAGATTGTGGTACAACTGATGCAAAAGTTATGATGTTCATAGGTAGGTAGGTACTAGGCTATCGGCCCGAGGGCCTTATTAAGCCTAGCCAAAAAGGTTCCCTGGCTTTCGCCACCCAAGAAAATGATGTTCCTGTACCCCTGTCGAGCAGAGCTACAGAAGTGATCCCCAGGGTGTTAGCTGGTTATGTCAATATACAGTGCATTAGTCTTATTTGTTTAACACTCCCTCTCTAAATAATTCCCTCAGTTATTTTGTTCCATTGTCCAACTGAATCTTTAAAGAAAGAAACCAAGCCTGGTAAACAGTCATTTTGGCAGCGAGGTTTCAGAAAAGAATGTAGGAATCCATGCATACTCAAGGACAGAAGAAGAGATCATAAGTAAGTAGTGGCCCTTGTGCAAATACCCTAGCTGGCATTCTAGTACCTCTCCCAGAAAGTCTGATTCTGTATTTGTGTCTCTGGCAACATGTTGTTTCAGACAATTGGGTTCCGAGATTGACGCCGTGCGAAGAGATCCCTCCTTTACAGGGTATACTTGCACAAGCAAAGACCAAACCCCTGTGTTTTCTACTGTTCTGCTGGACTTGGTGGTGTGAGAGGTGGTAATAGAAATAGTTTGTCACAGTGGGCAAGTGGTTTTCATTCATGAATGTTTCTTTTGCCAGTAAAAAAATGGCTTGCGATCAGTTTGTGACCATTCTCTTAAACCAGTTTCTTTTTTTTTTCAAAACAGGTTTATTGTTTTAACATATAAGAGAAATATCATAACAATTTTATACAAGTAATTAAAAATAGGTATTATTATAATATTCAACAAAACAACTAAAGTATTTACAAAGACATCCACTACAATCAGATCAATTAATTAAACTAAAATACCATGCTATTGAAATTAAAATTTTTTTAACAAATTTTGTAAATTATCCCATACAATATAATAAGATGTTTTTCTATTTGTTCTTGTCCTAATTGTGTTTATTTCCATATGGCACACTATATTCATACCATTTTTAAATTCATTGAACGAAGGAGGTGTATCTGAAATCCAATTTCTAGTTATTATTTTCCTAGCCACTGCTAGAATAGACCATAACAAGGGAAGCTTAACCTTTTAACAAAAAATTTTTTGGAAAAAAAGGTTTTCAAAAAAGGTGTTTTTTTTGAAAAAAAAAAAATATAAGAGAAAAAAATTTAGAAAAAAATAAATGAAAAAATTAAAAACCTTTGTTAAAAGGAAAACCTTGGCAAAAAAATTTTTCCCCAAAAAAAAATTAAATTGAAAAACTTTTTTTTTCCAAAAAAAAAAAATTTA